>NC_056741.1:350150958-350215958 GCF_019279795.1 Protopterus annectens | reverse complement strand
TACCTCTTACACTAATAACACAAATCACTACTCCCTACCCATCACTGCTCATCTCTTTCACACAGACAATATACTTTCCTTAAACCTAAACAGTTTCAGACAGAGCTATACATGTTTAATATTAAAATCACTGACAATTTAACCAAAATTAAATTTTGTCTTTACTATACAATCTTGAAATTCCTCTAGTTCTGTGGTGACATCCACCCTAACCCTGGTCCCAACATCATTCAATTCCCATCATCAACCCGTACTCCAGGTTCATGAAAAATGCTTACATTTATCTCAGTAAACATACATAGCATGTGCAGCAAAATCTCTGAGTTGCATGCTTGGATAACTGCACAATCTCTTGACATACTAGTAATCACTGAAACCTGGCATAAACCGCACATAAAAGATACGAAAGTACTTGAAAAAGAAGCGGTGTTGCAGTAATATATCCTGATTCTATCTCCTTAATTCATTGGTGTGTACTAGGCTAATGGCCCTGGAGCCTTTACAAGCCTAGCCCAAAAATATTGCCCAGGCACTGTGCCACTCGATGTTAGTTTACAGTGCCCCTATCCAACAGGGCAACTGGAATGATCCCTAGAGTGAACTTTCTGTTACCCATCCACTCGTCAAGATTTCTCTTGAAGAGGGCCTCCAAGGTGCTCTGCTTGACATGAATGGAAAGCTTATTCCAGAGTACGGATAGTCTTTGGGAGATGAACCTATCCCTCCAGCATGTTCTGTTAATTGTAGTAATGAGGTTGTGATCTCTGCAGTGTGTGGTGCGGGGGATTGGGATTTCTTTAGGTGTAGCATTTCAAGTAGAGCTGGGTCGGACATGGCTTTGTAAGTTAAACCGAAATCACCTCTAAGTAGATGATAAGAGGCTGAGAACAGCTGAAGTTTCTTGAGTCTGTCCATGTAGGACATGTGTTTAAGGCCTAGGATCCTTTTTGTGAGGTACTTTTGTGGCCTCTCCAGCTGTTTTACGTGTCTGGTCAGGTACATGCCAAACGGGGCATTATATTCAATGACTGGTATAATGAGGGATGAGTAGAGAGGGATGATGACCTCTTTCTTCCTGGATGCGAAACATTTGGTTATAAGATGTGCCATGTAGAAGGATTTTCTGACCACAATGGCAATGTGGTGGTCGAAGGTGAGGTGGCTGTCAACCTGGGTGCCCAGATTTCTTATGGCCCCTTCAGTGTTCAGTGGGCACCCATCAATGTGGTAATTCATGGGAAATTATTTTTTTCCAAAGGGGAAGATAACACATTTTTGGCATTAAGCTTTAGGCCATGGTTCCGACACCAGTTATTGGTCTCAGAGAGTCCCTTTTGTAGGATGTCTGCATCACTTGGGGAGTTGATAATAACTCCTAGCTTGCAGTCATCAGCGAACTTGGTCAGCCAAAGTCCTTCTGTGTTGGCCTGGACTTCTGAGAAGTAGATGACAAACAGGAGAGGGCCCAGGACCAAGCCCTGTGGGACTCCACTCATGACTAGTCGACAATCTGACTTGGAATCCACAACTTTCACTCTGTAGGTCCTGTCTGTGAGCCAATTTGCAACCCAACTAGCGATGTAAGGATTCATGCCTAGTTTGGTGAGTTTATCAATGATACCTAAGTGGGGAAAGGGATCAAAGGCCTTGGTCAGGTCAAGGCAGGCTGTATGCATTGCCTTACCCTCACCCACAGCCTTGGTGACTGCCTTGAAGAGGTCAACCAGGTTCAGCAGGCAGGATCTTCCCTTGACGAAGCCAAATTGTGCGGAGTCAAGAGTTTGGAGATTGCCTATATCTTTGTTAAGCAAGTCCATGATGATGCACTTCATAACTTTGCATACCAGACTCAGCAGACTAATGGGGAGACAGCCCTCAGGGTCTGTAATTACTCCCCCTTTATAGAGCGGGATGAGTGTAGCAGTGTGCCATTCGTCGTAGTCCATCATAACCAATCCATAACCTCCTTTGACAAAGCTGAACTACTGATCATCTACCTTACATTGAACAGCCTTAAAAGTCTCTGCATTATAGCTGTACACATACCCCCTTGGCAATAACTTATCAACTCTGGAAAGTATCCTATCATGGGTGTCAAAAATATCTCTCTGGAAACAGTAATATTAGGTGGCGTCAGCACTGACCACCAGCAGAAACTTAACTTACAAATCCCCACAGATAGCATAAACCTGTTTGGATTTTCTCAACTAATTACTCACCCAACCTATAACACTTCCGCAAACCAAAATGGTTCAATTATTGATTGAATGTTGGTCTCCCATTCTAACAATTTCTCTATATCCAAAACACTTCCAGCCTCTATCAGTGATCACCACCCCATCATCACAACTAGACTTATCACTCATTCATGCGGACAACATACCTACAAGGCAGTAGAAAACCTATCCAAGTTTGACTAACAGGCCTTTACTAATATATTAAACTCCATTAATTGGTTCTTCCTTAAATACTTACCATTAGATGATGCGGTTCAATAATTTAATTCTACATTTCTAAACACCTTAGACAGTTTAGCTCCCACTAAAAGGAAAAGAGTCAAAACCAACTATACTCCTTCACTTTCTGTCTATACCAGATCACTCAAGCAAAAAAGAGACAAGGCTTGGGCAACGTACCTAAAACATAAGACTCATAATAATTTATAGCATTTCAAAGCACTGTGTAACCTTGTAAAGAAACAGATTAATTTAGATAAAAAACAATTCTATGCAAAGCCACAAGATCAACACAAATCCAGACCAAAAACCTTCTGGCACACTATCAAAAAAAATCCTAAACCCAAGAAGTCAGTCCTCCCCCCAACACTCCTGTGATAGTACCTCCCTTGACAAAGCATATCAATTTAACTCTTACTTCATCGACAGCAAAGCTTCTATCACTAAAAAATTACCTCCATCACTCTCTACTTTCTCTCAGCCTCCTATTACCTGTCAGTCCACATTTTCCCTTCAATCATTTCCCACTTCCTTCATCAAATCCCTCTTGTGCAATCTCAAGCTATGTTCCCCCTCTGCAGACAATCTTCCTAATGAATTCCTAAAAATGGCTGCTGACTCAATTGCATACCCAGTCTCCATAGATCAGGGAAGTTTATGTCCTCTACCTGTTTAAAAAAAAAATCCTCCATCCTTCCCCTCCACAAAGGTGGCACCTTCGCACCTCCACAGAAATGTCTAACTTTAGGCCAATTGCTATTCTTTCACCACTATCAAAACTTCTAGAAAAATGTATCCATAAATAACTTCTTCAATACCTACTTGACAATAATCTTCTCTCTCTCTCTCTCTCCCACGCAACATGGATTCAGACCAGCACACAGCACTGTCACTACTCTTACTATCCTTTACTGACACTGTAAACAAAGCTTGTGACTCAGGAAATGTTGTCTCTTCTCTGTCCTTAGATCTATCCAAAACCTTTGATACTGTCTCCCACCCCAAACTCCTATCCCAACTATCTCTTCTGGGCTTAACTGAAACATCCTTACAATGGTTCACTAGCTATCTCTCTAACACATATCAGTCTGTCAAATGGAACTCTAACTTCTCTCCTTACTTATCAGTCAGCACTGGGGTACCTAAAGGCTCAATACTAGGTCCACTCCTCTTCAACATTTTTATTAACCATCTTAATACTGCTAGCAAATGAACCATCCTAATTCAATATGCCAACAGCTCTACATTAATCTGCTCTGTCAGGAATCTTTCTCATCTACAGAGCTTAACTCAAGAAGCATTCAATTCCACTGAGTCTTGGCTCACCAACAACCATCTACTACATAACCCAGAAAACACTAAACTTCTACTATTTTACCGAAATGATTTTCTCCAGATACTTACTACTTTGCTATTACTTCTCTAAACAATACTTCAATTGATGTGGTTTCACACACAAAACTGTTAGGTGCAACTATCGACAACAATCTTAAGTTTGACCTGTATATCAGCAACAACATAAAAAAACTAATCAAAAATTGGGTATGATGTATAGGGCTAAGAAATTTATCTCCAACTTCGCAAGAGTAAGCCTTGCACCACCAATCTCTTATCCTCTGCCTTCTATATGCTTCACTTATTCTAACCAATCTTCACTCTTCTCTCAAAGCAAAACTTAGCCAATGTTATCAGTTCCCTAAATTGTCTCAAACTACCTCACCTTCTCACCTTTAATCGACTAACACTAACATGCAAAATACTACACAACTCCTCATTTTCGCAAACTACATCAACACTACTTCAACACTATATTCCAACTTGTGACCTATGCTCTTCTCACTGGTATATACTATCTATCCAACCTCAAAGATCTAATGGTGTTAGTCTGTACTCTCACAGTATTGTCAAATCAGGGAATAGCATTCAAGAATCATTCAGACTTACACCCCACTTCTATTCCTTCAAGTCAACACCTAACCAATAATGGGCTCTGCCCATGCTCCACGCCATCTTAGTGCTCTTTTCCATTCCCTTCTTCCCAGTTTAATAGACTTTTTCTAGATCTATCCTACTTCTCTTCCTGCATTACCTACTTTCTAGGCAAACCTTTCTAAAACTCCTTAACCTTCTAATGCTCCTTCTCCCTATTCTTACACTAACCTTTATCTATCCCAGAAATGACGGCTGAAATTTACTACCTAAGCCTCTTGCCAGAAAGTATATACAGTTTTTACAACTTATTACTTGTTTTGTAATATATTTTCCATGCATTATTATCTAACATACACATTAGGAACTCTCTTCTATCTTCTATATAACGTATGTTCAACTTTATCGCTTGCTTTATATTTGTTTATTTTCTTCTTTTATTGTATCCACAAATTGTACTCCTGTGTGATTGTCTTAGTCTTTGTAACCAATGTTGATTTGTAATTCTGTTTAAATTATACTGTGGAGCTTTTCACCCCGGGTCTTCGCTGAAAATGAGCTCTTACCCAGTTGGACTTTCCTGGTAAACAAATGTCAAATAAATAAATAAAATATTTGGTATATGCTTGATTTACAATGGGCATGCTGGTTGAGCTGACCAATGAGCATACATATTTTTGAATGTAAATGACCTGTCATTGCATAATAGTTTTTTTAGCTCTTCCCAGAATGTGCCCAGTTTTGTCTCTTCCTGTGCCACATCAACTTTTTTATTCCTCCCAAAGGCTATAGAAAGGCAACCCCTGGACTGAGCAAAAGACCTACAGCCCATTCATTCTCATTTTGGGTCTTATCATTCATTCGTTCATTCTCCTGGGAGGCAACAGTCTGGCATTAAGGACTAGACCAGTTGCTGGTCCTTTGGAGGATACTGTCCCATCTCATGCAACCACTCCCCAGTAGGTAGCTTGTTGACTTACAACGGCTGCCTGGTCAGGAATAGACCTACACATTTACACATGTCTGCCTCCCCAGCTCAGCATTACTTGCACCACTTTAATAGCTTTAGCTTGTTCAGGTTCATAGGTTAGTATTAGGCTAACTGCCCTTGTGGACCCAAACTAACAATTTTTTATTTGTTCCAATATTTCTATCCATTGACTTATTACATTTCATAATCACTAAATGTCATTCCCAAAATCTTTATTTCCTTTTTTGTAAAATGTATTCCATTCATGTTTTATCTTACTGGCCTTCTTACACTTCATTTTCATTAACCATTAACTGAAGATTAGTTTTTTGCTAACAGCTTTTTGATCCTTATTAACCTCACTTATCCACCTCCTGTTCATAGTTATTAGAACAAAATGTCATGCATACTGGTAATATAACATTTCCTTCCATCTCCCATCTTACCCTTCTCATTTCATACATACATGTCTGTACTAATGGATTCATTATTAGCACAAATAAGCACATACTCATTGGGCATCCCTGTTTTCTCCTCCCTTAACACTTATGTCTTCCCATCCATGCATTTATCATAACTTGTACCCATGATTTTTCATAACATTTCTTTATTACATGAATACTTATTTTTCCTATACCATAAGCCTCTAAAATCTGTCACATTGCTTCATAGCTCTCTTTACCAAGTCTTTAGCTATGTCATATGGTATCAGCCGTCTTTATTTCTTTCAGTATCATTTCTACTACTTCTTTCCATATAATTAACATTTGTTTAAACTCTCTTTCTTTTATAACCCAGACCCCTTCTCCATTTACCACATCCAATACTTTCTCCATCCTTTTTTGTACCATTTTCAAAAACATTTTATAGTCAGTATTCTCTTGGGTTAAGGCCCCCAATTGTTTATAACTTTTCTTTTATACTTTTCCATATAAATGTATTAACTTCACCAAGTATAACTTCTTTCACCCATGTTTTAATTGAAAAGAAGGTCTTTTTCATCTTCATTTATTTCCTTATAACTCACAACTAATACCACCCAATGCTGGTGCTAATTCATTCTTACCTTCTTTTATCATCTTCTCTATTTCTTCTACTCTTACATAATTTGCTAAAAATGTTTACTTTTTCAGATATTTTTTTTACTTTCTAGTATTCTTGACCATCTATTTTCTCTTTTTCATACATTTTCTGTAAAAATTCTCTACCAACTCCATGTCTTCTTCTTTGCATTTTATGAATCCTTTGCCATCTAAGACAGCAACCATACTTCCTATCATTCTTACTTTTTTTCTTAAATAAGAGGAAATCTCCTGTTTCTTTTCTTTTAGAAAAAAATAATCTTTGCCTATATAACAGAATTTTAATTTTTTTTCTCTTTTCTTTCCATATTTCTGTTTTCTAGTTTCCTTATTTTGTCACTTCCTTATTCTATTTCTTTCTCATAATTCTCTACAATTGCTTTTAATATTTCATTTTCTTTCTTTTCTATTCTTCTTTCCACTCCTAAATATATACTTTTAGATTTCTGCTTCTATACTACCCACCAATGTGTCAAATTTTTATAAAATGGTTTTATTGTCATATGCTATTTCCATGCTATTTCTTTCTCTCTTGTCATGTTTTCCTCTTTTTTAAATTCTGCAGTTAATCCCTTTCCTTATTTTATTATTTCTCTGTCTTCCCCTATTCAAGCCCATATTTCTCTATGATCCGAAAACTCTGCCATCTTTACCCCCCCTGTTTTCCTTTCATGCCTTTAGAGTAAACTATATAAACAATTGCAGTCTTAAAATTCCCTTTTACATGTTCATTTCTAGTCTTTCCAACTTTTGAATCTGTGCATTTTATTAATTCTCCTAACATCTTAATATCCAGTGTTTTCCCTTTTCTTTCCACAGCTTACAGTTAAAATCTCCTACCAGCACATTTTTTTTAATTTTTTTTCAAACAACTGTTTTTTTCTCTATTATATTAATATATTAAGCTACGTTAAGAAGGGACATGATGATTAATGATCAGCAGTATGGTTTCATGCCGGGAAAGAGCACTACAGATACGATGTTTGCTCTGAGACTGTTGATGGAGAAGTACAGAGAAGGTCAGAAGGAGTTGCATTGTGTTTTTGTAGACTTAGAGAAAGCATATGACAGGGTGCCTACAGAGGGGTTGTGGTATTGTATG
Source organism: Protopterus annectens (assembly GCF_019279795.1). Lineage (NCBI taxonomy): Eukaryota > Metazoa > Chordata > Ceratodontiformes > Protopteridae > Protopterus > Protopterus annectens. Next base: position 350,208,419 of record NC_056741.1, on the reverse strand, counting down.
AGGAAGTCGGAAGTGTCAGAAAAGTATGTAAGAGTGGTATAGGATATGTACGAGGGTAGTGTGACAGCGGTGAGGTCTGCGGTGGGAGTGATGGATGCGTTTAAGGTGGTGGTGGGATTACATCAAGGATCAGCTCTGAGCCCTTTCTTATTTGCAATGCTGATGGACAGGTTGACAGACGAGATCAGAAGGAGTCCCCGTGGACTATGATGTTTGCAGATGACATTGTGATCTGTAGTGAGAGTAGGGAACAAGTGGAAGAGACCCTGGAGAGATGGACATATGCTCTAGAGAGAAGAGGAATGAAGGTCAGCAGGGCTAAGATAGAATATATGTGTTTGAATGAGAGGGAGGATAGAGGAATGGTGAGGAAGCAAGGAGTAGAGGTGGCGAAGGTGGATGAGTTTAAATACTTGGAATCAATAGTTCAGTGTAATGGTGAGTGTGGAAGAGAGGTGTAGAAGAGAGTACAGGCAGAATGGAGTGGGTGGAGAAGAGTGTCCTTTCTAAGGCCAAAAACACAGCATCTACGGGACCTGATAACATCCCAGGCTGCATCCTACATGGGCTCCAACATGAATTAGCAACACCATCGGGTACTCTTTTCAGTCATAGTCTAAGCACTGGCTTCGTACCAACTGAATGGAAAACAGCCACCGTTATTCCCTTGGACAAAGGTGGTGCTTCCACTGATGCTGGGAACTAGAAAACTATTAACCTGAGTAGCCTTATCTGCAAGGCCATGGAGCGAATCATCATGGACCTTATCAACAAAGATATAGGTAATCTCCAAACACTTGACCCTACTCTGGATTTGTCAAAGGGAGATCATGCCTGTTAAACCCTGTGGACTTCTTTGAGACAGTCACCAAGGCCCTGGACAAGGGGAAATCTGTGCATACAGCCTACCTGAACTTAGCCAAGGCATTTGACACTATTCCCCCACTCAGGCATCATTGACAAACTTACGCAACTAGGCATCATAGTTTAAATCATTAGACTGGTTGCTAACTGGCTCACTGATAGAACTCATATAGTCAAAATATGGGAATCCACCTCCAACAGCAGACCTGTAACCAGTGGTGTTCCACAGGGATCAGTCCAGGGACCTCTACTGTTTGGAATCTATTTCTCCAAAGTACAAGCAAAAACTAAAGGTCTATGGCTGAAAAAGGTTGCTGATGACTGCAAACTAGGAATGGTCATAGAATCCCCAGATGACATCAACATCCTACAAGAGGGTCTTACAGAAACAAATGATTGGTGCCAAAGTCATGGCCTTAAACACAACGCAAAAAAATATATTATCATTCATTCTGTAAAAGCAATGTTTCTGCCAACTACCACATCAATAGCAACACCTTAAGTATGCACTCAGTAGTGAGAGACCTGGGCACACAGGTTGACAGGAACCTTACCTTTGACCACCATGTTTCCACAGTGGTATGAAGGGCATTCTATACTGCTCATCTCATAACTAAGGGCATTGCCTCCAGAAAAAAAGAAGTTATAATCTATCTGTACACTTCCCTAATCAGGCCAATAATTGAATACAATGCCCCTTTTGATATGTACCTTTCTAAGCACCTGCAGGAATTGGAGAAACCACAAAAGTTCATCATAAGGAAAATTCAAGATCTTCACCATCTGTCCTATAGGGATCGTCTGAACTCAATGTCACTTTATAATGTTTCATACAGACTACTCAGAGGTGATTTATGTTGCATATAAGGCAATCTCTGACCCTGCGTTATTGGAAATGTTTCATATCTGAAAGTCAAATGGTACATGGGTTACTCACTGTAAAGACCTTAACCTGGTATGTGACATTAATAAGATCTGCTGGAGGAACAGATTTGTCTCCCAGAGGTTACCACACCTTTGGAACAGACTCCCACTTCATGTTAAACACAGCACCTCGTTGGCCCTCTTCAAACACAATCTGGACAATTGCATGGGTGACTATAAATTCACCCCTGGGGTTCCACCTGTGTTCCTCTTGGACAAGGGCAATAGGTGCTGATCATGGAAATAAGGACAAGAACTTGGCTAAGTTTGTAAGGGCCCTAGGGCCATTAACCTAGTAACTTTTTATGATCCTATATATCCCCATTGTCTCTTTGTGAATTGCTTATATAGTCTCTCTTCCCAATCCTTTCTAAGCATCTCTGATTGATTCTTATAATTATCATGCAATATTTTATATGTACTACTAATTATTCCTTTTTTAATGGCGGCTTCTATTCTAGATTCTATTAAAAACTCCACTACTGCTGATCTTTCATTCAGGACCCCCTATTTCTTTCTCTTTGCCTATACTCTGATATCAGTCTTTGATAGAGAAGGCAATCTTTAACCTGCAGTCCAAATAAATTATTGGCCTCTTCCCATTCTATTACTTATCCCTTTCTAGTTATTTGTTCCCAATACCTTGGTTCTTTTGCCAGTTTTCTACAATAACTTCCAGCCCCCTCTTGCCTATTATCTGTATCCCTAGCCACAATCATCCCTATTGGCAGAATCTCTTTTCTCCATTATCGTGCTGGTTTAGTTCTTAGAATACTCCCTGCTATTTTATGAATATAATAGTGTGTATGATTTTTGTTGTTATCGTTAAGAGTCTGCATCCAAAATCCCAATCTCTCCTTATTTCTTGAGCTTCCCCCCTGTATCATCATAATTCCTTTCCACTTTGAATTATAGTTTTCTGGTTGTGCTATGTATAAGAGTCTTAACTGTGTTGCTCTAAAATACCCCCTCAAAATGGATAATTCTAGTCCACCATGTTCTGTTGGAAGAATCAACTTATCTCACTTGACCCTTCCTGTCTTTTCTTCCCAGATAAGAGCCTTCAACTCTTTTTTAATTGTTATCTACAGCTTCTCCTCTGGTTGATAAAAATATGCCTACTGTGTATAAGACTTTTTTGTTGTTGAGTCGTTCGGCTTTTCCCGGTTAGGGGTCGCCACAGCGGAACTCCGGTCCGCTAATGATTGGTGGTTGATTTTTATGTGCCGAGTTACCAGCCCTGATGCACAACCTTCAACAAAGGTATGCCCATTCACGAATGTCTCCACACAGAAGACGATCTAGTTGAGAATCGAACCGGACAGCATCTTACTGTGAGGCAACAACGCTACCGCAGCACCACCATAAAGGGACTAAAAATATTTGAATTGCTTGTATCTTAGTATCCATACCTATATAACAACACTTCCAGTTTCTCAATTTTTGAATTATCTTCTGTTTAGTCTGTAGTGCGGCGCTGGAGTTAGAATACATAGTAAGGAGGGTGGGGGGGTGTACCCCCCACATAGTTTGGATATATATTAAGTTTAGAAAAGAGGAATTTATTGAAATTGCAAGTATCCATGTGTATACTTCAAAATATTTAAAATAGGTGGGGGGCTATGCCCCTCCCCAATGTGGGGGCGGTGCACTCCACACCCCCCTTACTATATATTCTAACTCCAGGGTTGCGCTACAGTGGGGAAAAGGCCATATATAACTTTCAGTGAAATGTGTTACAATGAATTGTGTTTTCAGTGAATTGAGCTTTCAGTGATTTGTGCACAGTCTTTCGACTTTCAGTGAAATGTGCTTTCAGTGAATAGTCCTAGACCCATCGCACAACAGTGGGGAAAAGGCCATATATAACTTTCAGTGAAATGTGTTTCAGTGAATTGTGTTTTCAGTGAATTGAGCTTGCAGTGATTTGTGCACAGTCATTTGACTTTCAGTGAAATGTGCTTTCAGTGAATAGATCTAGACCCATATATATATATATATATATATATATATATATATATATATATATATATATATATCTATATGGATCTTCTTCACTCACCTAAATGCCCATATCACCGACTTCCACTTTAACGAGACAAATACACCAACAAACCAGAAGACTGACATCCAAAACACTGACTTTTGTAAATAACTGCTTGGCCATCCCGGAAAAAAACACAAAAACAAAAAACAAAACAAAAGTAAACCTACCCATATGGGGGCAACCCCCCCTAACTAAATATACCAACTCTGAGATCGCACTACCACAGGGGTAAGGGGCAAAGTTCAACAGGATGGCCAAGCGGTTACTTACATTGAGTGGAATGTCGGTGTTTCGGATGTCAGTCTTCTGGTTTGCTGTCAGTATATTGGTCTTGGTAAAGTGGAAGCTGGTAATGAGGGCATTCAGCTATGTGAAGAAGACCCATATATATATATGTATATATATATCTATATATATATATATATAGATATATATATATATATATATGTGTGTATATATATATATATATATATATATATATATATATATATATATATATATATATATATATATATATATATATAGAGAGAGAGAGAGAGAGAGAGAGAGTTTACTATCAAAACTTCGAACATCGGAATGTAAACCATTCATAAATCCCATTTACATTATCAATATTCACAATTTCAGGTAGGTCCAACTACTGAAACCAAGACAAGTGAAATCGAATTTGATTTCTGAATTCCGTTGCCACCGAAGCACCAGTACGTATGGACCAGATCCATACTGCACAGCCCTAACAGTATCATTTTTGCAGGGGGGCAAGCCCCCCACATCCACTGCCACTCATATATTACATCTCCAAGATCGCACTACAGTGCTGAAAAGAGTAAATCACCTGGTCGACTGCAATAAATCGACTGCTGTTATATAGTCTGTCTTCTTGACTTGACATTGCAATGTTCTGCAAAGTGTTTCTCTGCATTCTGACTCCTGCACATGTCAGTGTCACACAAGGCACACTAGACATTTTAATTGTAAACCCAGATATATATATATATATATATATATATATATACACACACACACACACACACACACACACACACACACACACACACATACTATCTGTTGTAGTATCAAAAATTAAATCTTAGGCAGTTCTCCAGATTTAAACAGATTTATTTGTAAGGGAAATAAAGAACAGTTTAGCTGCTTACTAAAAATATGGTGAGTAACAGAAACAAACTATCAGAATTCCAGCATAACTTTTCCACAGCTCATACAGAACATAATAAACTCTACTCCACAGTGGTCCAGAAAAAGTGCTTACAGAAATTCAGTCGCTTTATCCAAATAAGAAGATATTTAAAATAACTCCACAAGGCTTCCTTCAACTTGTATGACTCAGAACAAGCAATACTTACAATATTTTCCGTATATAACCAAAGAAGGTAGTTTCAACAGTTTACAAGATGTTCTGCAGCATTCAGTGTAATAGCTTTCACTACTTCTGCTTTCAGGGATACACTCTGAGCTTCTCCTTTCAAGAACACCTTTTGATTATCCTTATTGCTCCCTGGAGACTCACCTTTGCTTTCTCTCTCAGCTCAGGAATTAGGAGTCTAGAATCTGACCATAGCAGGGCTGGTGGCTCTATAGCCAGCCGAGTCTCATTAACTTCCTGCATTTCCTTGCTTTCACATACTTGTTCCTGTTAAAGGATAATCTCGCCTGCAGTACAGTAATCAAGGTGATATTCTCTGGTTTAGCAATCAAAATGTTATGTGACCCCTCCCCCACAGTGCAAAATCATCAGCTCCTACCCCTCTGGATAGGCTGCTGGCTCATGACAGCCCATATACATTTAAGTGACTGTGGCCAGGCTCGTGGAGGACCTTCAAGTGAAAGGGCTGATAGGTCAATGCTGATCTAGAGAATTTGGGATAATTGCCTTTTTGCCAGTAGAGCCACTGTATGGAAGCATGGTTCATAATGACTATGAGCTCTCTTAATTAATAAGTAGTGCTTGTGGATGCTAAGGGCCCATTTAATGTTGAAATAATCTCTTTCATTCACAGAATAGTGTTTCTCAGTATTGCTGAGCTATGCAGCAAATGAGATGTTGGTCTCTCTCAATAACATCAGACAAACCTTCACTTATGGCTACCAATGAGGTTTTAATTTAGACAAGGAATTATCTGAAGATATTTGTGGCTATTAAATTAGTTCTAAACACAACATAGCCTTTAATTATCTAAATAATTTCAGTTTCATAGTTTGGATATACTGCATTAAAGTCAAAGACCATTAATACACAGATTCCACATTCCCAAAGTATATATAGCTTCCAAAACCAAGAGTGTAATGACTTTTTAAATGCATCAAATGTTGCACAGCATCTTATGTCTAGGGGTAGCTTATTTCAAGATCTCACTAACAATTATGTTATAAATTTGGTCCTGGTAGCAGTTTTAGATTTTGGAATCAGGAATGTATAATCTTTTCTTCCCGACAATTTTCAAGATGGTAACATTTCAGTGTTTAACAATAATGTAGATTCTTCATCATGTAGGGCATGATATATCACTCAAAACTTTCCAAATATCCAACAATAAATTATGTAATATAATTTGAACCTCTTGGTCCTTACATAGATTGTAAATAATTTAACTAGATCTAGTGCCATGTTTTTCAATAACAGTTCCATAAACTGCATTGCCTTCAACTTCACTGTATATGTATATAAGTGTAATAAGACTGCATTGTGGCAGTAACAGAAACCTGGTTAAAACCACACATAGCTGACACTGAAGTTATCTCACCTAGATACAATATTGTTCACAATGATAGATTCCACAAGAAAGGAGGGGGTATAGCTTTAACATATTGTGACTTGTATAATGTTACAGTCTGGCAAAAACAACCCCAGCTCCATCTTTTGGAAACATGGAACTACTTCTAACTACCCTTCATAGTAACGGTAACAAACAACTATGTATTGCCGTACTATATATCCCCCAAGCCAGAATATCCCTGTCCTGGAAGACTTTCTATCCTGGGCTAATCATAATATCTACTAAGAAACTATCATTCTGAGTGACATGAACATCAATTGGCAAAACTTAATCTCTAACTCCCCTACAAATAGTATCAACCTGCACAGCTTTACACAGCTTATTACAAGTCCTACTCTTACTCAAGCTACCCAAACAGAATCAACCTTAGACTGGATCCTAGTTACTCACCCACATCAGTACTCCAATAGTGGTACCCTTCCTAACCCCTTAAGTGACCACCTGCCAGTCGTTACCCATAGAACACAAATCCAAATCAGCAGAACCCACTCCTATAGAACATCCAGAAACCTCACCAACTTTAACCAAAACACATTTATAAATACCCTAAAGGCTCACAATTGCACCCCACTAAAATATTACCACTGGATGATGCTGTTAATTACTTCAATAAACTATTTCTTGATACACTTAGTAGCTTAGGCCCCATTCACATCAAAGAAATAAAACATAATCATGCCCCTTGCCTAACAAAATATATTAAACAAGCTCTTATTTCTAGAGACTGAGCATGGAAAGAATGGCATAGAAACAAGATCCACTACATGAAATTATGTACAAGCAAATCAGAAATAAGGCCAAAAAACTAGTAATTAATGATAAGTAAAACTTTTTCTCTACACAACTATCTTGTCAAAAACACAATCAAAAAAAGTTCTGGAAATCAGTTTCCTCCCTCCTCAATCCTGGGATCTCGCAGAACCCATCACCTTATCCTGACAAAGATCCACAACAAATTGCTGATTCATTTAACTCTCACTTTATCAATACCATTCTAAATCTAGTAAAAGACTCCTCTCCTAAAACTGTCCCCAGCTGTCATAAACCACCAACCCCTCCTAATAACACTCAGGTTAATCCTGGCACTCTTCCATCACCCACCCACGGCACTTCTATTGCTACTTCCACTCCTCCTTTCTCTATGCAGCCAGTATCCACCTCTCTGGTACTCAAACTTCTCAAGAAACTAAAACCCTTCTCCCTCTCCTCAGACAATCTCCCATCTGAATATCTACAACTCACAGCCAAAGCAATAGGCTTTCCCAGTCAGGATACTCATTAATCACTCCATCACGGAGTCTTATTTTCCCAAACTCTGGAAGAAATCCATCATTACTCCACTACATAGAGGTGGAATTACCCAGGATCTCTCTAACTATCAACCTATTTCTATACTCTATCCTCTATCAAAAATTTTAGGAAAATGCATACATAACCAATTTCTAAAACATCTCTTTGACAATAACTGCCTTGCACCTACCCAGCATGGTTTCCACCCCACACACAGCACCATGACAGCTTTACTCTCTTTTACTGACACTGTGAATAAATCCCTGAATGCAGGCCTACTTACCTCAGTCATCTTACTAGACCTATGCAAGGGTTTCAACACAGTGTCACACTCTAAGCTGTTGCAACAATTAGAAAATCTTGGCTGTTCCGCTAATTCCCTAACATGGTTCTCAAGCTACCTAAACAATAAGAAACAGTCTGTTAGGTGGCAAAACAAACAATATGAATACCTGCCCAACAGCTCAGGAATCCCACAAGGATCTATTATGGGGCCACTGCTATTCAATATATTCATTAATGATCTTCACAAAGCATGCAAACACAGCACACTCATACAATATGCTGATGATTCAACCATCATCTCCTCTTCCACCAACCTCTGTGATCTTCAAAATATTACTCAGAATGCCCCTACATCTATTGAGACTTGGCTAAATGATGCACAACTATTACTGAATCCCAAAAAATCCACAAACTCCTGCTTTTCTCTACAAAACCACCTATCTCAGATTTCTGAGTTTTCTCATTGAACAATACAAAAATTGAAATAGTTAAAACAGCAAAACTATTAGGCATTATTATTGATGACAAACTCACCTTTGAGCAGCATAATCTTAATACTATAAAAAAACCCTCATTTTAAACTAGGGAAACTCTACCATCACAAACTTTACATGGATAATTCTACTAAACTGAAACTTGCTAATGCTCTGCTTATCCCTTCCCTCCTGTATGGAAGTCCCATTTTTACTAACCTACACACATCTCTCTCCAACCCTGCTACTATAAAATAGCTACATTTACCTCAGGGTTGACTAACCACTAACACCATTGCCAAGCCATCTCGGAATTGAAATGGCTTGAATTCCCCTACTACTTACACTATACCCAACTAACTCTTGCTCACAAACTAATATTCAAACCTAACAACTGCTCAGCACTAACCTATGGTCTACTAACAAGCACCTATTAAGCATAACCAAACCAAACAAAAGAGAAGGTCAAAGCTTATTGTCTCACATCGTTGCTAAACTTTGGAATGCTTTGCCTTTGCATGTCACTCAACTAGACTCTTTAAAATCTTCTAAAACGGCACTAAAAGACCACTGTCTCAACAATCCAATCTGTTCCTGCCTAATTATCCAAATTAACATAAACACTATAACATACTCTTCATATCTCTACTCCCTTTATCCATTGTAAAACTCTCCTTTACAGAACTCATATTTGAACTCTTGTATTATTTTATATAAATTTGTATTTGTACTGTATTTTGAATTTTTTGTAATATTGTATTTTAACCTTGTTCATGTGCTTAAGCTCTCTGTAAACACCCAGGTACAATGTATTATACTCTGCATTGTATTTTTTGTGGACCTTTTCTTCCGGGACCTCCACTGAAAATGGGTCTCTGACCCAGAGGACTTTCCCGGTCAACAAATGTCAATAAATAAATAAATAGATAATAAATAAGCATTATTCTTAAAGCCCAGATTGTGTGTTATGCAGCTACATAAGCCTTTATACTCCAAAATCTCTTTAATAATATATGTACCCAAGGTGAATTTGTGTACAGGATCGGAAGAACTGAAGTATAAAACACCACTCTTTTCAGTATTTACATGTAAACCATTACCTCTCATCCATTTGTATATCTCCTAGACATACAAATTGAATTTAATTCAGTCAGTGGCACTAGTTAAAAATGTACCTATTTTAATGCTATCTGCATATCTGGACACAAAACACAGTGGATATGAAAAGTGTACACACCCCTGTTAAAATGCCAGGTTTTTGTGATATAAAAAAATGAGACTGCAATAAATAATTTCAAAACTTTTCCCACCTTTAATGTGACATATAACCTGTACAATTCAATTGAAAAACAAACAAATCTGTTAGGGGAAAAATATAAAAAAACTAAAAAATGTACAATAAGCTGGTTGCATAAGTGTGCACACCCTTAAACTAATACTTTGTTGAAGCACCTTTTGATTTAATTACAGCAGTCAGTCTTCTTGGGTAGGAGTCTATCAGAATGGCACATCTTGACTTGGCAATATTTGCCCACTCTTCCTTGCAAAAGCGCTCCAAATCTGTCAGATTGTGAGGACATCTCTTGTGCACAGCCCTCTTCAGGTCACCCCACAGATTTTCTATTAGATTTAGGTCTTGGCTGTGGCTGGGACATTCCAAAACTTTAATTTTCTTCTGGTGAAGCCATTCTTTTGTTGATTTGGATGTCATTGTCATGTTGAAAGGTGAAATTCCCCTTCATCTTCAGATTTCTAGCAGACACCTGAAGGTTTTGGGTCAAAAGTGACTGGTATTTGGAACTGTTCATAATTCCCCCCACCTTGACTAATGTCCCAGTTCCAGCTGAAGAAATACAATGCCTAAGCATGATACTGCCACCACCATGCTTCACAGTGGGGATGGTGTTCTTTTGGTGATGCGAAGTGTTGTTTTTGCGCCAAACGTACCTTTTGGAATTGTGGCCAAAAAGTTCAACCTTAGTCTCATCAGACCATAACGCATTTTCCCACATGCTTTTGGGAGACTTGATGTATTGTTTTGTGAATTTTAGCTGGGCCTGGATGTTTTTCTGTGTAAGAAAAGACTTCCATCTTGCAACCCTACCCCATAGTCTAGACATATGGAGACTATGGGAGATTGTTGTCACATGTAATACACAACCAGTACTTGCCAGAAATTCCTGGAGATCCTTCAGTGTAGCTGTAGGTCTCTTGGCAGCCTCCCTGACCAGTTTTCATCTTGTCTTTTCATCACTTTTGGAGGGACTTCCAGTTCTTTGCAACGTCACTGTTGTCCCATATTTTCCCCACTTTTTGATGACTGTCTTCACTGTGTTCCATGGTATATCCAATGCTGTGGAATTTTTTTTGTACCCTTATCCTGACTGATGCCTTTCAACAATGAGATCCCTTTGATGCTTTGTAAGCTCTCTGTGAACCATGGCTTTTGCTGTAGCAGGCAACTGAGAAGATGTCAGGAAAATCCTACTAGGACAGCTAAACTTTATTTGGGGTTAATCAGAGTCTCTTTAATTGATGGCAGGTATGTACCCAAGAAGACTGAATGCTGTAATTAAATCAAAAGGTCTTTCAACAAAGTATTAGTTTAAGGGTGTGCACACTTGTGCTACCAGCTTATTGTATGTTTTTTTATTTTTTATATTTTTTTCCCATAAGAGATTTGTTTCTTTTTCAATTAAATTGTACAGGTTATAGGTCACATTAAAGGTGAGAAAAGTTTTGAAATTATTTATTGTGATCTCATTTTTTATATCAGAAAAAAATGGCATTTTAACAGGGCTGTGACATTTTTTTATATCCACTGTGTATATTGTTATTAGGTAAAAATGGAAATACAAAACTGAACAGTAATGGGCCCAACACATCCCCTGGGGGGTGTCAGAAACCATACCTCTCAACTGTTCAGATTTTCATAGAACGTCCAGATTTTTGGCTCATATTTTTAGTCTGTTCCTCATAAAATTTGTGGTTTTCTGGAAAAATCACTCGGATGATCTGAGGATTGAAGTCACTAAATAATGACATACATATTAGTTTCAGGTTACAAATCCTTCAGAAAATGAATGTTAAAACAAACACTGTTACTCTAGCAACTTTCTAAGTTTATAAGAGCAATATTTAAAATATGTCCCTATTTTTGTCCCCTCATTTTGTCTGGCTTTGTCCAGATTTCTTGCTCTAAGAGGATGAGAGGTATGAATTTCATAACCTATTTCTGACCAGCTAGAAAAGTGACTATTCAATTTAACACATTGCTTCCTGTTACTGAGATAACCTTTTACCCAGTTAATAACAGATGGGTTACCATTCTGGGTGATCAGGGAGTTGATTAAAACTAGTTGCGGGATACTGTCGAAAGGCTTTTGATAAGTCCAAATAGACCACTGCAAGACTAATGCCATTATCCAAGGCTTCACTAACATTACTATAAAATGATCTGAACTAGTTCTGATTTATCTGACCACTTAATTCTCATAGGAGCTTTACTCTTGGTTAGGTCAGTCAAAGTGTATGTAACAGGGTTCAGGCACCTAGGCAGCAAGACATTTTCCTGTGGTACATTTGGCTGGGGACACATGGCTGAAGTGACATTCAGCTATGGAGGAATATGGTTGTTGCAAAGTCTACACAGTCAAAGAGATGGACACAATACCATACCCACAACTTTAATAAGATAGTGCAAGGGTGCAGAAGAAGTAATGAGTGTTTCGCTCAGTGTACAGTACATGCTTATGTAACTACAACATGGAGAAGTGTGCTACAGCATGGAGGAAATCTTGCATGCTACTGTAATCACATTTATGCTCCAGTATGCATCTTAGGTAATGTTCTCTACACACTGCGAAGAGGGTAGTAGTGCACACACACTAATTATGAAGGCAATGCCTATTGTGCACTGCATTTTTACTGGCACTGACATGTCCACTGGCCAGCTTGCTGCTAATGTCCGCCATACTGTCTGCTGTCTCATTTTTCATTGGGGGCCATGGACATTATTTTCCCGCTGTGCATTGTGCATTTGGTTATTGAATCTGTGGGCACAACACTGCATTCTTCTCTTTGCTCACAGGAGAATTCACAGCAGTCATATTTCTCTGCAGCTGAATATAACTTCAGCCATGTGCCCCCAACCAAATGTACCACAGAGAACTGTCCTGATGTCTAGGCACCTGAACCCCATGTAATATTAGCAAAATTCAGAATAAATTTCCAATAATAGCTTTTCAGTCCTAGGAGAGTCTTAACCTTTTTCTTAGTTTTTGGCATGGGACTGATTGTATTGCTTTGATTTTCTCAGTCTGGGGTTTTACTATCCCTTGGCTGAGTATATAACACTAAATAGCAAGCTTCTACCACTCCTAAATTACAGTTGGCTAGGGTTAGCAGTAAGTCCAACTTGATGTAGGGAATCCAAGGAGGCTTAAAATTTAGGCAGATGGATTTCTCAGTCCTCAGAAACTATGATCTTATCATCCATGTGGACTGCTGTATACCCGATACAGATTCTTACAGTTTCATCCGTCAGCCTCTAGAGTGTTGCAGCTGTTCTGTGCAGACCAAAAGACAGGACTCTGAAGTGAAAAAAGTCCATTTAGTATGAGAAGTCTCCCTTTTCTTTGTTTCTCCAGCTAATGGAGTTTGCCAGTACCCTTTGGTTAGGTACTAAGGGGACAGAAATCTAGCCTTTTCAGTTTTTTTCAATAAAATTGTCCACATTTGTCAACTTAGGGCATGGGATATGAATCAAATTTAGATATGCTATTTAACTTTCTGGATCCTTTGAAAACTCTTTTCGAGCTGTCATGCTTTGTGACCAGTACAAGGAGAATATTCCACTTATTTTGGAATTCTTCTGTTCTACAGGGCAACTAAAGACAAAGAGCAGATGCTCAGCCAGTTAGAACCAGAAGCTTGTAGAATACTTCTAATGAGGTTAGCACGTAGTATTTATCACATAACCACATTTTGTGTGGTCAGTTAGGGATGGACCAGCCAAAAGCTAAAAGTTTAGATAGATAGATTTTGCTGGCTTAATGCAATGAAGTAACTAGGTTTAAGAACTTCCTGAACCTCTTTCCTAACTACTTGACACTAGGATGGTGGTATCCACTATAGTTTTAAATTTACTTTCTCACCAAGCACGGCTTCTGGGTTGTGTTAGATTAAACTGGTTATATTAGGCAACTGTGAGAATATGCCCTTATTCCCTTTCTCAGACATTGATAATGTTTCCCCTATTTTGACTTCTGTCCAAAGTTTCAAAATATTTGGGTTATGTAATTGTTCTATTTTCATTTCCCTGGTTGTCTTACCTTATTCTTTACTTCACCTATGTTTTATGTAATTTCAAAGGGTTCTTGACATTTTGCAAGGAACTTGCTTTCAGTGATGGGTACTTACACAAGTACTTTATCTCTTAGTTTGAATTTGTTGAGATTGCAGTTTTTGTTATATGCTGCCTGCTGCATCTCCTGTACTCTATCAATTTGTTATCTTATTATAAACATTATAGATCTTGACCTTTCCTACAGGTAGAAAAATGTTCTGTCATGCTTTTATAGGAGGTTGTTTTCCTCCTGTTATGTTTCTTTTGTTGTATCTAGCAAGCTTCAGGATGAGTGCCATACAGTAATTCAAAGGGTGTGTATCCAGTTGAAGCTTAGGGTTCTTCTGTTACAGCAAAGAAAACCTATGAAAGCAGTTAGCCCCAGCTTCTCCTATCCACTTCTATAACCTTTAGTAACATAGACTGTGAAGGTTTAGTAAAGTTCTCAGCTAGCCCATCTGTTTGGGGGTGGAATACAAATGTCCTCACCTGTTTCACATTTTAAATTGACAAAATTCATGCATTATTCTGGACATGATTGGGTTGCCTTTGTCAGTACGAATTTCTAAGGGAATCTCTGGCCTAGAAAAAAAAGTACTAGTTTCTTTCTATGGAGTTTGCATTGAGACTTCCTAGGGATATTGCCTCAGGAAATTTTGTTTCATAATCAGTAATTGTCAGGATATAACTAATGGCCTTTATTCATTTTCACAACTGGACTCACTGTGTTCATCTATACTCATTTAAATGGGACATCCGTATCAGATAGGGTATCAAATGGTTCTTAAATCTGGGTTAGGTGCTATCCTTTGACATTCTGGGTAAGCTGCACAAAAAATTCTATAGTTACTTCATTGCATTAAGCCAGCAAAATCTATCTATCTAAACTTTTAGCTTTTGGCTGGTCCATCCCTAACTGACCACACAAAATGTGGTTATGTGATAAATACTACGTGCTAACCTCATTAGAAGTATTCTACAAGCTTCTGGTTCTAACTGGCTGAGCATCTGCTCTTTGTCTTTAGTTGCCCTGTAGAGCAGGTCATTTCTTAGTTCAAAGTATGGGTTTAATGTAGGGCTGTTTAGTTCCTCCATCTCCCTTTCTACTTGTTATACTTCTCTAACTCTAGTTAGTAGAGTTTTCCCACTGGGCCTTTTTAAAATTTACATGGTTTATATGGACGGTAGCCAAGACAGTATTACTTTTGTCAATATTTTGATGTAAATTAGGTGTTGTGGCATCTTATCCTATAAGTACAGGTACAGGTTTTGTCCCTTCATCTAGTTCATCTTCTAAAAAATGCAGTTCATGAAAACCATTTTCATTCACCAGGAGTACTGGTAATTTCTCTGTCTCACAGGAGTTATGCTCTGCCCTTAGAATCCTGCTTCTATCTTTGACTGCCTGTATGCTTTAATGTAAGAGGGAAAAGCTTAAGACTCTGTCCAACTTCCCCTTTTCTTCAAAATGAGTCATTCTATCTCTTCTTCGGTTTCTACAATCACTTCCCTTAATGCATTCTCAACAAAGGGTTCTTTTCTGTCAGTTTCTACATTGACTTATTTTATCACTTTAACCACCGAAGTCTTTTGGTGGAACTCACCTTCCATGACAATCTCCATGCTAACTTCCTTGATTACTTAAACAGAAACTTTTAGTAAGGCTCACCTTTCCTGTCATTCTCTACACTGACTTATTTTATTACTTTAACAAATGGAGTAATTTGACAGGACTCAGTATCAGACTTACTTTTGCTTATTTTGTGCCTTTTTTGCACACTGTTCTGTAATGTGGACATATTTCTGGCAACATCTATAGTAGAAGGCCCCACCCCGTAAATTCCATAGCTCATTAAACTGGCAAAAGTCTTCAACAATTACTACGATGTACATGAAGTTAGGCACTAGTTCTTAAACTTAGTGTGTAACAGTTTGCCTAAAACAATTTGTAATTCAACATGTGCTATGATGTATTCCATTTTATCTCCATGAAGATATGTTACTTCAGTTTTCTGTTCAGTAACTGTTTTATGCTTGCATACATATTGTGATCTAACTAATTTAATTATACTGTGAGTCCAACAATAATAGCATTTCTTTTCCCTCTACCATGTTATTACAGTTAACAGATTTAGCAAAGGCACAGTGAAAATTCCACCCTTCTAGCAGCAGTATCACATTCCATGAGTTCACATTCCATTTGCAGGCTTATACGTACAACATATTGGCAGTCTCTTACCACTAATCCTGACTAATTTTCTTACTACTGGTTCTCTCTTTAAACCATAACTTTTCCTGTTTATTCTGTCTCACATATTTTTACCACCTCTGTCCTTCTGACTATATGTTTCCCTACTCACCTTTCAGCAACCAAACAATCTGCTGATTGTTCCTGCTCTTCTCCTGCTCTCCTTGTTTCTACCCGCTCCATTCGCCCTGCGGGCTCACTCCGCTCCCCTACCCTGCCCCCAAATTCCACCCGCCCCCAGTACCTCTACCTTTATTCTACCATAACCACACCCACTGTCTTCCCAAACCAATCAGTCTCCTCCTCACTAGTAACACCCACTCCCTTTTTCCCGCTCAAATTTTCGAACCCTCCTCATCTATCTGATCACACCTATCCAATTAGGCCTTATCATCCTCTCCACCACCACTCCCCAGCATACCCACACTAATCTCTCACTTACTGTTCACCCCTCCCCCTCCTTTATCAACCTACTAGCTACTCTATATATATCCCTCTCTTGTAACTACCAACACTACACAAAAATAGTACCTCTAAATAGCCTATTCCACTATGTTATCTAAACACTCACAAATCTCCTATTACTTTTACTTCTCAACCTATCCTACCTTCACTACCTCACCCAGCCCCACACTCCATACCATCAACACTCCTTCCATGTAACTAACCATCTTTCCTTCTCTCCCCCACATCCTGGGACCCCAATCTCCCCCCACCTTTATCTTATAACAAACATCCTACTTTTTCCCTACAAACTTATTACCTCATATAAATCCCCTACCCCACTAATAACTAACAAACCCTTAATAATCTCACCTGAATCCAACCTACACTCCAAACTGTGCTATTACCTCTCTAACTCAATCTCATATCTGATCTGCAGTCTACTATCAGGTGACATCCATCCCAACCCTGGCCCATCCAACTCATCCACCACAGGCAAGTCAATATTCCTTACTTCTTTAAATTCTCAGAGCATAGTTAATAAAATCCCAAACCTCCATGCCTGGATAAATCATAATAAACCTGACATCCTATCCATCTCAGAAACTTGGCTAAAACCCCAAATAAAAGACTCTGAAATTATACCACCAAATTACTGTATCATTAGAAAAGATAGATCCCACAAAAAAGGGGGAGGAGTAGCACTCATATACTCATCCTCCTTATCAGTCACTCCCTATAATAAGCCTATCCCACCCTTTAAGAACGCCGAACTACTCCTTGCAATACTTCAAATTAACAAACATAAGCACATATGTATAGCTTCCCTTTGCATCCCCCCAGGGAATAATATTTCTACTCTTGAACACATCCTCTCCTGGCTCTCCACCAACATCAGTAATGAAACAATAATCCTAGGAGATGTGAATATTAACTGGGCTTCCATTCAATCTCCTACAAACCCACTTAACATCAACTTCTACAACTTTTCACAACTAATTAATTCTATAACACATCCCTCAAAAAAACCTCTCCAGTGGCAGTATTTTGGATTGGATTCTAGTCTCACATCCTCAATACTTCTCTGACAGGGGTACTCTTCCAGATCCTCTTAGTGACCATCTTCCCATCTTTACATACCGACTCCATTTATCCTTACATCGTTCCCACAACTATATTACCGTACGTAACCAAAAAAACTTTAACACAACATCCTTCACTAACTCCCTAAAAGCTATAAACTGGAACTGTCTAAAAACATTACCTCTCGACAATGCAGTTGCTCACTTTAACACCTTATTCCTAAAAATTCTAGACCACCATGCTCCCATAAGGACAAAGAGAATAAAAACTAAAACAGCCGCTCGGCTTACTAAAAACACACTAACTATTATGAGGCAAAGAGATAAAGCCTGGGCTCTTTACCTAAAAAACAGGTCCCCCATCACCCTTCTTGAATACAAAACACTTCAAAATAAAGCAAAAAAACTCATAATTTCCGACCGACAAAACTTTTTTTCCACACTACAAAACAACAACAAAATTAACCCTCAGAAATTCTGGAAAGGTATCTCCACTCTCCTTAACCCTGGCAAACTAGACACCCCCTCGCCTGACCCAAATGCTACTGACACTGACTTAGCAACCCAATTTAACACTTTTTTCATTGACTCTATCTCTAAACTTACTTCTTCTTTCTCTAATACCACCACAATCTCCACTTCACCTCCTCCCGCCTCTACCATTACTCTTCCCTGTTCTTCCACCACTCCTTCACTCTCCCCCACTAACTCACAATCCTTCACCCCTTCTTCTACTATCACTCACCCCTCTCCATCTCCTTCCCCTACTTCCCACACTTCCCAGTGTCCTCCCTTCTCATTAAAACCAATTCCCACTTTTACTATAAAAAAACTCCTCCAGAAATTGAAGCCATGCTCCAATGCTCCAGATGATATCCCTGGTTATTTTCTCAGTCTAGCCGCTGAAGCAGTCACCTACCCCATTAGCATTCTAATTAAACGTTCAATCCAGGAATGCATAGTACCCAAAATTTGGAAAAAGGCCTTCATTATACCATTACATAAAGGAGGCAACAATAATAATGTTACCAACTTCTGTCCCATTGCTATCCTGTCTCCTATCTCTAAACTCTTAGAAAAATGCATACAACAACAACTTCTTCCACACCTCTTAGATAAACAGCTTCTAACACCCACACAACATGGATTCAGGCCAAATCATAGTACTATGACTGCCCTTCTCTCCTTCCTTGAAACTATTAATAAAGCCCGGGATTCTGGCCTTATTGTTTCCACCCTACTACTAGACCTTTCTAAAGCCTTCGATACTATCTCTCATAGCCTGCTCTTAACTAAACTCTCTAAACTTAACATATCCCCTTCTTCCTTGAATTGGTTCTCTGGCTACTTATCTAACCGATATCAAGCAGTAAAATGGAAAAAGGCCACCTCCTCATTTCTTAATACCCCAACCGGAGTCCCCCAAGGCTCCATATTAGGTCCCCTTCTTTTTAATATATTTATAAATGATTTCCAGAACTCTATTCCTTTCTCAAATATCATCCAATATGCAGATGATTCAACTATCATCTGCTCTGCCACATCTACCCCTGTACTCCTAAAACTTACTCAAGAAGCTTTTTCAACCACTGAGCAATGGATGAAAAGAAACCACCTTGTATTAAATGCCTCTAAAACCAAACTAATGGTATTTACTCCCTCTAAAACTACCTCATTCAACTTTAACTCCTTCACTATCACTAGCCAAAACAATATACCTCTGGAACTGGTATCAGAGACCAAATTACTTGGGGTCCAAATTGACAACCAGCTTAAATTCCATTCCCACTTACAACTAAACATCAAAAAAACCCATCAAAAACTAGGCATGCTCTACCGACAAAATAACTACCTTATCCCTGCCACTAAAGTAACTCTCTCTACTTCCTTTCTTATCCCCTCCCTTCCCTATGGAACTCCTCTTCTCACTAACCTACAATCCTCTCTTAAATCTCAACTTTCCTCCTGCTACAACAAAATTGCCAAATTTGCTACCAGCCAAAAGTCGTCCTCTCATCACTGCCTTTCTCTCCAAAACCTAAAATGGCTAGAACTACCAAATCAGCTCATCTATACACAACTAACTCTTGTACATATGCTCATTTTTAACCCCACCCTCTGTCCTTCACTCTCTTCTACCTTTAAGATGTACCTTCCTGATCGAGTACTAAGGTCCAATAATCAAAATCTAATAGAAGTGCACAAACCATCCTGTCCACCACGCAAAAATCTTCTATCTTATGGTTTAGCACGTCTCTGGAACTCCCTACCACCTTCCATTTGTACTACTTCTAACCATTACTCTTTTAAAAAATCTCTTCACTCACACCTAATATCCCAATGGGAATGCTCCTGCTCTCTCCCCACATAACAAATGATATAAAACTCCTGTTCCATTCATTCTATGGAAAACAAACCCCTTTTTCACCTCATTCAAGGCCTTAGATTCCTTCTTTCTCTCTTTCTCTTTTCTCTCTCGATCTTATTCTCATCTAAAACTTTCTCCTTCTATTCATCTCTCCATATACTTTTATTCCAGTACTTATATGTTAGTTGTAAATATTGCATCAGACAGCTGCTACTTATATGCGGTTTGTAAACAATGAATCAGACTGTAACTATGAACTGTATGTTCCTAAGAAGAAATGCCTCTCTGCTGTACAATGCAATGTTCCATTGCCAGTCAGTTTTAACTCCAACCTCATCACTAGTGTGTATTACTTGCAATGTTTGCTGTATTAATTGTAAAGGTCTTGTTCAAAACTGCAACCTTTGTATAAATATAATCTTTAAACTATTGCAACCTAGAGTGCTAATGGAGCTTTTCTCCCCAGGACTCCATTGAAAACGGGTTCAAATGGCCCAATGGACTATCCTGGTAAACCAACTGCAAATAAATAAAATAAAATAAATATTGGTTAACATTAATATTTTTACTGGTTCAGTACAACTGCTACTAAGCCTGCAGTAGTTAGCTATATGTATAACCTTTAAAATAAATCATTTCAGTTAGTAACAAGTTTTTTTTTCCATGTAAAGACGCATACTTGGATGAGGCTATGTAATCAGCCTGGGTATATGTAAGTCTATGTTAGAATTTGCACTCTTTGTTAATTGCAGATATTCAACTGCAACAACTAGCTGCTCATAAGACTTAGGGCTACTCTGAAATACCAAGTTTCTTAAGTTACTAAGTAGTGCCTTTTTAAATTTATCTACAGCCAAGTTTCAAACATTTTCCTTTCATTCTTCACAAGGGGTTCTAGCCATAGTGTTAAGATATAAAGTAAATCAGCCATTTGTGGCTTTACTGTTTTGTCCATACTGAATGCTCAATTATGAAACTTAAGGGACCATGCTTCAGGTGAAGTTCTAGCCCTTACCAAAATTTTTCATTTCAGATTTTGGTAGTCATATGCATCATCATCTTCCAAGTCTGTATATGCTTTTAAGTAGTCCCCTAGTTAAGTAGGATGAAATAATTCTGGTCAATTTGGTTACAGACCATCTCTACTTTCCTATATTTTGAACACCACATAGGCTTTTGTGTTGTCTTTCTTAAGACGGAAATAAAAATATAACTTGTCAGGTAAAGTTGCATGTAAAAGGACATAAAAAAAATCAAATAATACAACTTACTGTGACCTGCAGGGCAAGTGAAAATAAAACAAACTTTAAAAAATACATGTATTCAATGACATTACGCAGGTAAGTGCTTTCGCACTGAATTAACTAATGCTTCATCAGACAAATAAAAAACTTCAAAGAGTCTCTTAAATACAAAAACATCACTTCACATCTTATTAGTGCATATTCAAACTGACAAATAAGAGCAAAGACACAATAAATCACCAAGGATATTCACCACCTCATCAGCGGGTGCTGGTACAGAGTACGTCTCATAGCAATGACATCACAAAGAAAACTTTGATGCTGTAGTTTCAGACAGCAACACAATACAGCACATATTATGCTCTTATTCATAGAGTTCATAAAATTTATGCAAACAGTGCAAAACAAAGACTACTCTAAAGCTATTACACTTCCTTACATAAACTATAGATTAATGATAAAAAAATAATAAAAAAATAAAAAATAATATACATACATATTTTCTAAATCCTGAAACAGATCAGTGTAAGAGGGGGCTCATTTTAAGAACAGGTTTCAGGGACATGGAATCATTTAGACATGGTGGTTTAAAGGATCATAACTCAAGTATCCAACTTTGTTCTCTAGCTTCAGTGATGTTCTTAACATTTCCCCCTCTAACACCTAACTTGACAGTCTCCAGAACAAAAAACTTGAACGTATGGTGTGCCACTGACTTCTGGACATGTACACCAAATTCATTAGTGTCTCTCACTGTCCTGATCTCACCTAGGTGTTCAAGAATCCTATCTTTGAAACACCAATTTGTTTTACCAATGTAGAAGGCAACACATTCCTAGCAGAATGCATAATAAATCACATTGACTGTTCTACAGTCAGCGTAAAAAGAAAAATCTATGGTATGCTTCAATATTGGGTGCTCAAAAGTATGGCCAGAATATATATAATGGCATGCTCTACAATTCCTACATGGAAACGTGCCTTTTTTTTTTTTAAAGTTTGTTTTATTTTCAGTTGCTGTGCAGGTCACAGTAAGTTGTATTATTTGATGTTGTCTTTCTTCCCTAGCTTCTTCAGAGGGTCACTGATGGTTGGGAAGCCCAGTGAGGTGGAAGGTTGGTTCACAGTAGTAAATTTTTTTTGTTTTTAAGTAAAGCAGGTGTTGGTCAACAGCAACGCTTTTTTTCTACAAGGCTAAGCAAGTTTTCATCTGTGACTGCATGTCTATAATACAGTTCACTAAAACTTTACTAGATTTTACCAATTAGCCTGAAGGCAACTCTCCATTTCAATCAGAACTCAATAAGTATAGTTCAGAATGTGCAAAGTTATAGTTTCACCAACAGGAAAACTAGATGCAATTTCGTTAAGACAACCACACTTCTCTGCCATGAGGAGTCTTCTCCAAAGCAAATTCCTGTGTGGGCATAAGAACTTCTAATGGTTCCTCAAAGCAACCCATTTAACTGCTACCTGGAACCATTTGATTACCAGCAAACTCAATATGGCTTCAAGGGTTTAACAGTTCTCCAGAGTTTTTGTTACTAAAAAAGGTTTTCACACAATACAGAACAGATTCTTATCTCTTTAAGCATCACCATTCACTCCTGAGGATTAATTCTGTTAAGCAGTCTGTCAGTAATAAAGGCACAGACAATGCTTGCACTTCTTATTTTGAGATGAGGAAAAACTCAAGCAGACCAAGTAGGAAAGACAGAGTTATTAAAGAAAACATTTTCTGCCAGCAATAATCCACTAATATAGTATGCGGCAGTACCAAAAATCCCTCTTAAGCAGTTCTCTACATTTAAACAGATTTATTTACAAGTGAAAAAGCAAAACATTTAGATTCTTGTCAAAAAGTACTAATGACAGAAACAAAATAACAACATTCCAGTGTATTTGCCCACAGTTACAAAAGTTCAGCCACCTTATTTAAAGAATCATGTATGAAATGATTCTGTAAGATTTCCTTTGGCTTGACTGACCCTGTTCAAACAGCAACTACAATATTTCTGTATCGGACCTAAAAAGGTAAGTCCAGCTCTTCACGAGCCTTAATGCAGCATGCAGTATAATGGTCTTCACCCTCTTCTGGTTTCAGGGATGTACTCCAAACTTCTCCTCACACTGCCACCTTTTAGTTATCCATACTGTTTTATGGAGACTCCATTTGACTACATTTCTCAGCTCAGAAATCAGGAATCTGACCTCAGCAGGATTAATGGTCCTAGACAGCTGAATCTCATTAATTTCCTGTATTAGTCTACTTCTGACATACTTCCTGATAAAGGGCAAACCTAGCCCCCTACAGCAGTCAGGGTGCTGTTCCATAGCAGGGACAGTCATGATATATATAATTTAAATGTAGAATGTTGCATGCTTGACCTATCCTTTCAGTTATCTAGGTTGTGTATAGTCAGCTCCTCATCATAATACCCACTCTTAATATGATATACTGCCATCGATGCCTTCTTTTGTGGTTTTATCTCCTTGATATCCTACTTCATGTACAGAAGTAAACTTCCATAGTTCTACAAATTAGTCCAAATGTAGCTTATTCAGTAACCTGCAGAGAACTGACTGGGTCACTCTTACTAAATTATATCGCACTTTTCTTTAAACCTCAGCATCTAGTTACCAACTGCTGACTTTCTTTTGCATTGGACTACATTGTGTAAACTCATTTTTACCATCACCACCTCTATAGCCTTCTCTATAGTAGTATTGCAATACAATAGATTTGTTCTCTTTGGGTTAAACACAGAAAGGATTTGTAATGCTATATGGAAAATGCCTTAGGGCTAGACGTTATTGTAGTATATTAGAAGATTTTATAGAATAAGCAAAATTTTTAATTAGTCTTTTAATAAAAATAGGTTATACTGTCTGAAGTGTACAAAAAGCTATTGGAATGCATGTCAGGCTAATAGAAACAAAAAGTGGTACCCACAGTCCTCTACTTTATACAGGTCTTTTTAGAATTTACAAAATATTTCTAATACCTCTCTACAGGATCTCTGATTATTTTTGTAGTCCTAGCCACCATAAGTTCGGCAACATCCTTTTCTATTTTATGTTTCCTACATCATTGTGCTAGTATTTTTTTTTTGCCTTAGGGTTGTTATAAAAATAATTGCTTAACAGCAACTTTTCTAATCTCGTACATATTATCCAAATACTCCATTATGTTCCCTTTTGCATTCAACAATTACTCTTCTTTTTGTTTTGCAAGATTCCCCTTCATGGGCAATACTTTAAACTTTGGTAGCCCCTCTAAATAACTCCTTTTGTTTTCCATAACTCTTTCTCTCATTTCAACAATATTTTTCAGTTCTAGTTTCATTTTATCGCACTCCTCAGCTATCTCTTCTGAAGAAATGTTAATCTTCCCTGACAGCTTTTTGAATCGCTTCCACTATCCATTCCTTAAATTCCACTCTTTTAAACAGGTAAGTAGGAAAGAGACAGTGTCTCATTTTTTTACTTGATTACTCTGCATCGTTTTATTATTCATTCACACATGATATGAAATAGTTATTGGATGTGTTTCAAAACTTTCATTTAAGTACCCATGCTCCTTTGACTGTGATGTATAATTTTTGTCCAGTCTTACCCAGTTATTGTATCTTGAGAAATAATATATACATTTTGGCTGAATTCCTGCTGGTAATTTCACATCTCTTATGTCAAAAATTCTCATATAGCTATTCAAAAATCAACCATTTGTTAGATTTTCCCTTCTACATCCCGCTGCTATATCTTCAGTATTGCATATCAAGTTCCAGTCCTCATCTATGAATAATATTCCCTGCTGGAAATTCTCTTAACTTTCGTAATAGCAATTTTACGTGGAATATAAATACATGCCAATGTAACTCTCTTTCCGTGCCAGTAACCCCTTATAACCACAAATCTACCATTGTTAGTTTTCTTCTTCTTCCTCTGCTCCATCATTATTGGAGCTCCACTTGCAATCAGTATTACCTACAGTTCCTTTCTCACTGATATGTTGCAGAATACAAATTCTGAAATCCTTTCTTTTTTCATCAAATTCACGTTTGTTTCTCTCTAAAGTGTGTCTCCTGTGACATTTTTATTTGGACTCTACACCTCTTAATATACATTATTACTCTTTGCTTCTTTTCCATACCTGCAATGCTATTTATACTCCATGAAATGATTGATAAGGCAGTCATTCTGACAAGATAACATTACTTTCACACATTCTATGTAACAGTTTTTGGAATATATGTTTCTAGCATGCAACTTACATGCACACATTAATATTTATCAGGCTGATCTTATATGTAGTTGTAGCTTCCCTTCTCTGTCTGGACCCATGTTACATTTTCCTAGATATTTCACTTCAATAAAAACATACAAAAACAAAAAAAACAAACAAAAAAAAAACGTCCCCAGGATTCAATAAAGCCTACAGTCCTTTTTCTCTGTGTGCATGTTGTGACGCAATGCACGCATGAACATGAAAAGTTTTAGATTCAGTAAGAGCTGTGTAGAGGTGCGCACCCCCACACAAACAAGGTAAACACTGTGGTATGCTAATTACAGCATGAGCATCTGAATTATATAACATGGTGGGGCTATTTAACAAGCTATAAAGCATGCGTGTAGACTCCGCGCTGGTTTTCCCTGTGAATTCCAAAACTTTTGGAAAACAGTCATTGAAAGGAGACTACACTGACAGAATGTTGGAGGTTGCTGCTGCTTTAATTCATTTGTATGTACTACAAGCTAAAGCCAATGCTGCTGCTGCTGGTAATAGGCCTAGGCAGAGAAGAAGAAGAGTTTTCAGGCCCTGTCTGGCTTTTTACAACCTACATGATGTGGAAATTGTACAGCGCTACAGGATGGATAGGGACACACTACAGAATCTCTGTGATCTCTGCCGTCCTCAACTGATAGCCAGAGCTAACTGAGGGGAACCCATCCCAGTGGAGACAAAGGTATGTGCAGCCCTTAGAATCTTAGCTACAGGTACCTTTCAGAGACCAACAAGGGATATGCTGGGGGGGTCACACGCATCAGCATCCAGGATCCTCCACCAATTCCTGAATGCTATGCTCTCACAAGCCAGTGACCACATATATATTTTCCCCATAGTTTTGAGAAGAGGGCTAGAAATATGCAGGAGTTCTGCAGTGTAGCCACTACCCTGAAGTACTGGTTGTCATAGACTGCACACATATAGAAATGAAGGCACCACCTGGGGTATGTGGTAGGCTCTAGATTAACAGAAAGGGCTACCACTTTATCAACTGCCAAATCATATATAATGCCAGGGGGATAATTTTGAATGTGTGTGCTAACAACCCTAACAGTTACCATGACTCATATATCTGGCACACCTCCCAACTGTACTAAGATGTTTGCTAGGGGAGATATCCCACTGGGTCATCTACTGGGGGATACAAGCTATGCACTGGAACTGTGGCTGATGATACCCATCAGAAATGCACACCCGCCCATGGAAGAATGCCATAATGAGGCACACGCTCAAACCAGAAATATCATAGAGTGTGTGTTTGGGCTGCTGAAGTCATGGTTCTGGTATCTATATACATCTGCGGGAGCACTGTAGTACAGTCCATGGACATGTCCAGAAATATTCACAGCATGTGCCATGCTACACAACATCATCCTGAGGAAATAGCTTCAGTAGGATCAGCAAGAGGAAGGGGCACACATCCCACCACCAATACCAAGGTCACTATAGACACAGGCAGATGAGAAGTCAGAGGGGGAACCACCAGCTGCTGTGGGTGTAGGCAGACATAGGTGTGCTCAGTATGCCCTTGCATTGGCTAAGAGACAATGCACAGCACACTCACTCACCACCTAGGGGCCTAAAACTTTCCTCCTACATGCATACATATAGTAATACTGATGCTAAGCAACTCACACAGCCTTTACCTCCCCATGTATTGGCTGTGTACTGCTTGCATCAGACACAGTCAGCCCTGAACTACAACTGTGTCAAGTGCTGCTTTTACAAGGTATCTCTAACCTGGCGTGTATTGTGTAATAATATCAATGAGTGGCATATACTTGTATCACACTAATTGGTACTGTAAGCAAGTAAGAGGTTGGAGAGTGGTACTGAAATGGTTTTAAAATGTGACTGCATGTGACTTATATGTATTCATTATTAAGTAGTAGGCCTCTGGCATCAAAGATTTTCACAGTCATACCCCTGAAAAGTAGTGATGGTCACTGCATGGCTCAGTTTAGCACTATAAATTTGTAATGGAAATTCATTAAAGAGAGAAGTTAGAAAGTAATGATACACATTGCAGTTTCTGAATTCACAACAAGATCATTCACAATAAAGCTGGGAAATTTTGATACTATCAATCGTGTAACTTTCCAAGGCCAATATATGTCAAAGGTAAAACTACCAGTTCAATATCACAAATGCAGATATAGTAAGCACTTTAAGTCACTTTAAGTCAATTTAAGTTTAATGCATCCTGAGCATCAGACACAAAGCTTATGTATCCCTGAATCCAAAAGATAGAAAACAGGGATATGGCACAGTTGTCATCACTTGCACAGGGTGTTGTGTCAGACAGCAGGAGGCCTAGGCTGATACCAAGGGTCAGTGAGTGTGTATGAGTAAGAAAGAGAAGCAGGCAGGCATCTGGATAAACCAACAGATGGCCAGTGAGACAAACTGAGTTTGAAGCTGCATGGCTGAACAATGAAACTGTTGTGTGTGTGTGTCTGTAGGGATTCTCCAGGTGAAATTGGTGTGTGAGAGTCTGCATGGACACAGCCAAGCTCTGTACTGGCTCTATGTCTTGATATGTTGGACAGGTGTGAGCCATTCATGGTAGAGGTGGCAGCTCATTGTTGTCATCCCTGACCATGAGAACTGGCTCTGCCAGGAGTTACACGGGCATGTCCATGCCCTCAGTCAGATGCACTGCTGCTTATTGAACATGACTGATATCTGCTGGATGAGCTCCCTTGAAGGGGATGCCCAGGACCAAGATGTCATGGAATGCGACTTCTGGATGTAGACAGCACACTCACTGATGGTGCAGTGGAAGTACTAGAACTATGGGAGTGTGATCAGGCACAGCCACGTTGGCTGGCAGCAGATGACGTGGCAGACCTATGCTCATGAGAATGCCGTTCCTCTCCCAACAGATGTTCCATCACAGACACCACACATTCCATGATAGATACCTCCCACTCCATCACAGACACCCCTCATTCCAACATGTCATTCATCTGATCCATTGAATCAGCAACATGGTGGAGGCACTCATGCATGTCAGCCTGAGCCACATACAGAACCCTTAGCATTTGTCTGGAGCATCTATGAGAACATGCCTGTTCCTCCAGGATGTCCCTAAACATACATTGAGCAACATGGGAAAAGACATCTGCACAAGGTGGAGGAGTGGCAGAAGGCCCTGCTGAGCCCCCCTATCAACTCCCCTGTGTGGCACCTCACCCACACTTTGGCTATGACCAGACTCCACAAGCACTGAAGATGCAGTAACTACACTTCCCTAAACAATGGTCTCACCCTCCACCTGTCCAATATCTGTGGTGTCATTGGAATGGGTAGGCATAGGCCTACTGGCTGTGTCTGATGGAATTGCAGAGAATGGCTGTATGTCAACCTCAGCGTCAGTTTTAACCTATGCACCCCCTGATTGTGCCTCAGTTTTGGCCACCATCATCATCAGAGCCTGATGATCCACTGATATCAGGTGGCAGAGGGCGCACACTTTTACTGTCATGATCACCTGTGATAAAAAGCAAGAAACACAGGACAATATTAATACCTACACTACTGTAATCCAATATATGCTAACAACTAACAGTGGTGCCACTATTACAGACACTACAGCAATACACACAGCAGGCAGTGGTGGCTGGTGACTTCAAATCAAAGGTGGGGGGATGCAGGAGACAGCTGAATGGATGGGGCCAACAGAGAGGGGTGTGGTGAACTAGAAAGGGGTGGAGTTATGGTACAGTGGGATCAATGCTGGATATGCTTACCAATTTACATGAAATAAATTCTCAGTCACTACAGCGCATGCCGAATACTCTACACAGTACATTGTTACATGTATATACAGGTAGTCCAATCAAGACAAAATGAAGTGGAGAAGAAAACAATATTTCAATGCATTGGCTACATGACAGCTTACTTAAAATCTAGATGGAAACAAAAAGGTTGTGAGGCATGAAAAATAAATTACTTTTAAATACATTACTGGAATGCCAGTCAAAATCAAGTATAAAAAAACAAGCAGCACTCAACTTAAGCCACTTCTCCTTGCACTGCAGTTCTAGTTATAATTTATATTCAGCTTTATAAAAGTAACATGCAGCCAGCAACATGCATTTTCTGTATAATAAGAAGCATAAATCAACAGTATAAAAATATGACAGAAAACCAGAACATTCTGCAAAATCAAGAACAGATAAAAAGCCACTGTACATGTCTCTATCTTGGATGGGGGGATACTCTGTCTGCACACTTACACTGCATGCATAACTGCTCCTTGTCTTGCTTGCACACATCCAAAGTCACTACATGGGGGAGTGGGGTACAACAAGTATGTCACAATTTGAACTGTCTCTGGCTGACAATGATGGCCCTGACACATTTGTCATACTCTCAACCTCAGAGCAAGAAATCTGGACAAAGCCATAAATAAAAGTGGGACAAGGGCCCAAAAATAAGGACAATTTTTAAATATTGCTCTTACAACTTAGAAAGTTAATAAAATAGTAGGTCTTGCATTAGTATGAAAGGGTATGAAATCTGAAACTCAAATGTCTGTCATTATTTTCTAACTTCAATCTTTAATGATTTGCCACTAATTTGCCAGAAAAACACAATTTTATGAAAAATGGATCAAAAATGTGATGCAAAAAAATCTGTACACACAGACACACACACAAAAAATAGACGTAGATAAAGGAATATATGCCTTTCTAAAAGGCAACACATCCTGCATCCTGCTGTGGTGCCAAAAGAGATACCTGTGTTAATCATGGTTCACTAAATAACAAATATTAATCAACATCTCATTAATATCAGCAGCTCCCTCTAAACAAATTTGCAGAAACTGAACCAGGGGCACTACCTAAGCATTTACAAAGTGATCAGTTTCTCATAAAGTCAGGCTACGTTAAGTTAGTACATAATGTTACTCAGCTTTTCAAAAGCTAAATAACGGGCGGTAGAACAACTTCCATTCTTTAAGTCACTCTGTAATAAAATCTCTTTCTATTGCAAAAAAGCATGTAACTGGGTGAACAGTGCTAGATTATGATAAACTTTCAGTTCTAAACAATAGTGGTTTGCCCTGCATAGCACTGCAGACTCTCCTCTACTAAAGAAAATATCTATTTTGGAGAGTAAACTGAATTATTAACAATTAAGCTTTCTTATAAATTTTGGAATCAAAAGGGGTATCCTATTTCATACAACCACTTTCAACATATAGTGCAAGACTAAAACAAACTGAATGTAGCCCTGCTGGAGTTACAAACATGCCAGCTATGAGTTTATTTTGCAAAATGTTCGTAGCTGTTCAGGTACAAGCTATATGTAAAACAAAGCTACATCTTTTAATTTTAGAAAACACATTTCATTTCAAAAACAGTTTAGGACAAAGTCTGAATGCATGAAAATAAGTGAGGTTAGATATTTCTGGAAGACATTAGCAGTGAAAGCTTTTAAAACCATGACAAAGAAACAGATAGAAAATAACCTAAATAAATTAAAAGACTGATTTATTTAATCATTTGAGTATAGTTGTGCATGTCCAAGAAATGAAGGCAGTAACCTCTACTGCCTGCTAGAGAATGATGTATTAAGACAGAAGGCATACTGGGAGTTAGTTCAGAGCATTTGTAGAATATTAAGAAAAAGAAACAATAAAAAAGCAACCAACAGCATGGCAGCAGATAAAGGTACAGGAAAAAAGGATCCTGCACTTTACATAAAGCTATACATCTTCCAAGAACTGAAAGGACATTTAAAAACAGCAACTTTTTTTCATGAAATGAAGAAAAATCCAAAGTGAAAAATACAACATATGTTCCATTTGAAAAAGCATGAAATGTGACCCAAGAAAAATATTTATATAATG
The DNA here is from genome assembly GCF_019279795.1 of Protopterus annectens. Lineage (NCBI taxonomy): Eukaryota > Metazoa > Chordata > Ceratodontiformes > Protopteridae > Protopterus > Protopterus annectens. The sequence continues at coordinate 350,176,860 of NC_056741.1, read as the reverse complement.
CTGCTGGATGTTGCACCTGATCTTTTAAAATCGTGATAGAGTCTGATTGTCAAAATGCACTGCATTACACTTTTTCAAGCCATGCTATTCTACTTTTTTTTCTTTTATAAACATTCTTATTATCATATGCAATTTTATACTGTTAACAACAAATTATATATATATTTCTATTTTTATGTCTGTTTTGCTAGCATTAATTCTATTTATTGGCATATGTATTTTAGTCTGTTTATATATATACTCAATGCTAGAAGTCTAAACCTCAAAATGCACTCTCTCAAGGTACTCCTAAAAATGGAGAACATCGATATCTGTGCAGTAACTGAGACCTGGTTCAAGGCTCCAAAGAGCACCCCTGCAATACCAGGCTACAACTCTTACCACACTTTTCGGCTACCAAACCAGGACTAAAACACTAAAGGTGGAGGAGTGTCCATATTCACTAAGGATATTCACACCACCAGGCTAGCTGCCCAACACAATGCATCTGAAATTCACCAGGTGCAACTAACTCTAGGTAAGACTTCAATCCAAACTGTAGCTTGCTACAGATCCCCCACCATGCCCCAAGATTCTCACTACACCTTTCTAAACATACTGGAAAATATTAAGATACAACCAAACACCCTAATATTGGGTGATTTCAACTACCCTGCCATTAACTGGGAAAACTACTTGTGTACCAACACCTTTGCCCAATGGTTCTTGGAATTCATAAATTCCAGCACCTGGATCAGCTAATCCATAGTCCCACCAGGGGCTCCAATATCCTAGACCTGGTCATTACCAACATGGGAAATCGATGCTCCACACCTATGGTCACCACCTCGTTGGTCAGGTCTGACCATAAGCTAATAACCCTTAACATCCACATCCCACCCCCCAGTAAGGAAACCTCCATAAAAAAACTTCTCCAAAGCGAACCTCATGCTACTCAAGTCAGAAGTGATAAACTTCATGACACTCATGCAGGCGAGAACTGAAAGTTTGACTGCTGAATCCTACACTCAGGCAAGGTATGAGCATATCCACTCATGCATGAATCGTGCCATCCCAAATAGAACCAATATGCCCTTCTCCAAAAAAAGGAAGCCAATCTGGTGGTCCCCTGCCATAAAAAAACTTTCCAACAAAAGGAAGAAACTGTTGCAGAAAAGAGGAAAATCCCAGGATGCAAAAAACTCCCTTACCAGCCTCAGTAAGAAGCTGAGATCCCACATAAAATCCTCCAAAGCTAGTTACGGAAATAAAATTGCCAAAGATTCCAAAGACAACCACAAGACATTCTATAACTATGTCAAGAATCTAAATGGCAATGCTCAGATCTGCTTTGAGCTACAACAGAATGGCATTAAATATACTGATCCCAAGGATATTGCCAATATCCTGGCAGATCAATTCAGTGCCAACTTCACCCCCTAAACGGCCCATCTCAATACCGGAAGATTGCCATATTCCAGTAATAATGGCCACACAGGTAAAAACTGCACTCTCCAAAGCTAAGAATACAGCATCCATGGGACCAGATGACATCCCGGGCTGTGTACTACATGAACTACAAAATGAACTGGCACCTCACCTAAGTGTCATGTTTAATCATAGCCTCACCTCAGGCTTCGTGCCCACTGAGTGGTGCACAGCTACAGTTATCCCACTCCACAAGTGGGGATCCACCTTGGATCCCGGGAACTACCGCCCCATCAGTCTGACGAGCCTGATCTGCAAGCCCATGGAACATATTATCAAGGAACTTATAAACAAAGACATTGGCAACCTTCAAACAGTGGACCTCACCCAGTTTGGGTTCGTGAAGGGCTGATCTTGTCTCCTGAACCTGACTGACTTCTTTGAATTAGTCTCCAGAGTCATGGATGAGGGTAAGGCAGTCCACACAGCCTATCTGGACCTCGTCAAGGCCTTTGACACCATCCCCAACTCTGGAATCATAGATAGACTTACTAAGCTGGGCATTAATCCCGACATCACTTGATGGGCTGCCAACTGGCTTACTGACAGAACCCACACTGTAAAAGTAGCTGACTCGAAATCTAGCTCCAGACAAGTGACAAGTGGAGTACCTCAGGGTTCAGTCCTAGGACCGCTCTTGTTTGGCATCTACTTCTCTGAAGTACAGGCCAACACTAAGGGACTCTTGCTAACAAAGTTCGCAGATGACTGCAAACTGGGGGCCAAAATTGAATCCCCAAATGATGTGGATACTCTACAAAAGGGCCTTATAGAAACAGATGCTTGGTGCCAGAGCCATGGACTCAAGCTCAATGCCAAGAAATGTATAGTTATCCCCTTTGGGAAAAAAACATGTACCCGTGAATTACCACATAGGTGGCAGTACACTAAACACCGAAAGTGTGATAAGAGACTTAGGGACACAGGCGGACAGTGGTCTCACCTTCGATAACCACATCACCACAACAATCAGGAAATCCTTCTATGTGGCACACCTCATCACTAAGGGCTTTTCATCCAGAAAAAAGGAGGTCATTGTCCCACTGTACTCATCCCTCATTAGACCCATTATAGAATACAATACCCTGTTTGGTATGTACTTCTCAAGACATCTGCAACAACTGGAAAGGCCGCAGAAAAACCTCACTAAAAGAATCAAAGGTTTAAAGCTGACCGCCTTAAAAAACTCCAGCTATACTCTGTCGCATATCGTCTACTCAGAGGTGATCTCAGCTTAACATACAAGGCCATGTCAAACCCAGAGCTGTCGGACATGCTACACTTAAAGAAATCACAATCCCTCAGAGCCACACACTCCAGGCATCTAAATCTTGTCATCACAATAAATAAAACATGCTAGAGGGATAGGTTCCTGACCCAGAGACTCCCCATACTCTGGAATAGACTGCCCATACAAGTCAAGCAGAGCGCCTCTTTGGCCCTCTTCAAAAGGAACCTTGACGATTGGATGGGAGAAAGGAAATTCACCCCTGGGATCACGTCAGTTGCCCTGCTAGACAGGGGTCCAGGTAAGTAAATAGTGTGGGAAGAAACAGCCAGAGAATTGTTATGGCTAGGCTTGTATAGGCCCTAGTACCAACCTATGAACCTATATATATATATATATATATATATATATATATATATATATATATATATATATATATATATATATATATATATATATCGTGCTATTTTTATGTTTATGAATACTATGTCAAGGATATTTGAGCCGCTAGTGGGAGTGCAGACCAGCTGTTCCAGAGCATTTGCATTGACAAAGTCCAGGAATTTCTGTGCCTACATGTTAGTGGTCATACATCATTCCCAGTTTATGAAGGGACAGTTAAAATCGCCCATGAGTAGTGTGTTGGGTAGAATGGTAATTGATTCTAGTAACTTCAGGTATTCAGAGAGGTTTTCATGGTTCATGGATGGGGACCTATAGCTAGAGATGATATGGTAGGAATTTGGTACGGGATTTTGCCTGTGGTCACCTGCACACGGAGAAGCTCAAAATAATCATCCTGCCTGACCAATCTAGAGTTTGATTGTTTTTTTGTGTAAATAGAAACACCTCCTCATTTCATTTTTTTCTTTTCAAAAGGTGGTCTGAATGTGTGAAAGGTATTGCAGCCTTGCACTGCTGGGGTGCTTTCTACAGCCTTGAACCATGTCTTGGTAGCTGCTTCCAGGGAGTGCAATTTCTTATTAAGACTCCTAGCACTGAGCAGTAGTATATTCAACTTGGCCTTAGAAGAATTTGTTACTATGGCAGGCTTGTTGGTTTCACACTTCCTAAAAGAGGCACTATGGGGGTGGCTAATTCCTTGGCCTGTATTCAAAATCCTAGTGATGATAGGTGCATGCCATCTCTGGCAAAGCACCATGGCCTGTTGATCGTGTCACCCCAGGCTGACAAATACCAGGTCCCTTGGAAAGACACCAGTTACTATACCAATTACTGAAGTCAATAATTTTCCATTTATATTGTGGTATCATTCTTGGTGCGGGTAGAATGCTGATTAATGCAAGCATTATACAAGGCTGCAACACATATTCAGACATGTCCACCGTGTCTCTCTTCATATAGTCCAGGGAAGTATGTCTCGGGCCACTCACACCCACTTGGACTACAACGGACTCATTGGTACTTGTGGTTGAGTGATCTGAGTGCTTGCATGATCTTGGTAAATCCTGGCCCCTAACAGGCTTTTGATTGTAACCCTCTCTTTATCCAAAGTGGTGAGGGGGGGCATCTGTGTGTTTCACGATGGAGTCTCCTATGACTAAGACGTTTGAATGAGTGATGTTTCTCCTTAGGGGCTTGCTTGTGGAGAACCATGATGTGTATTTTTATGTGCGGTGATTGGTGCTGACTTGGTTTCACAACATAACAACAAAGTATAAAACTTGCTGTTAGATATTAAACGCATTTTTTTCTTGGGGCTCCCCCTATGTACCCCCTGAAGTAGAAGTCTATACCCCCACACTCCTGCTTCTTATATGTACTGTCTCCATGAATGCTATCCTTCAAAGAAGGGAAAGTTATTTAAGATACAGCAAGAGTTATTGGGATTCACACTTTCTGGTCTTGAGCATAGAAAAGTGACACCATTGTAAGCTGGGCTACTAAGGAAATGGTATCAGTAATAATCAGCTCATTACCTAAGTTATCAAAAAAATAGATAAAAATCAGATAAAATAAATCCAATTAGCAAAGTATTTGTAATATAAATGTTACTGAAACAAAAGTAGAGAAGCAGGTCATTGCAGAGTCAGATGGTAGATGGTAACTGCTAGCCTGTTTGTGTCCATCTGTTCATTTAAATATCGGACGGGATGATAACAGTATATTATCTGAGTTTTCAGGTTAGTAAAACAGTGATCAGCAAGAGAATAAAATACTAAACTAAACTAAAAAAGCCTCTTTAATAATTTCATGTACAATTACATCTTCTTCACAAAGTGTTCCTGTTGATACACTTGTCTCTCTGAAAGCATAAACATAACAGTATGTAAAATCCATGCTTGCTGTTTTAAGGATGATGACTGTATGGCTAATCTGACTACACCATAACAGATATCCTGTAGTGACAACAAACGGGAATGTCGCATACTGAAATGTTATGAAACTAAGTCCCTCTGTAACCATTTAAAGATAGTAAAAACAAAGAAATGAAAAGTACCTCTGCTGGTTTACTACCCTTTAGAAGGTCGGTGGTATTACTTTCAGCTTAGTCTAAAAGCTAAGCTGCCCCTGAAGGATTGCTACATTGAACATTTGCAGACACAGTCACACAAAGCTTGACTGCAGACAATTAAGTGGCTGTATTTTCATTTCAGAGATACCAAAAATATAGACCAAATTGCCTTTCTCTTACAAATATACAAGTTAGTCTCAACCCCATATGTACAGCTGTGAATCTACTGAGCAAACCTTATTAAATCTGTTAAAGCATCCCTACTAAAAAATAAAGAATAGTACTACAAATAAAAAAAAAATAATGTGAGGTCAGTCAGGGAAAAAAAAAATAAATAAAAATAGAAGCTGCTGCATGAAGGAGGAGGAGAAAAATTAACATATTTTAGTGTTCCCCATCTTCGATTGTCATCTATGATTGTGAAACGCAAGCAGGTTACCTATTTCAGCTTGCATTTCATTAAGAAATATAAAAATTCATCATTTTCAGGAAAGACATACGAGGTCTTCCTCACATAAGAAGGCATGCCTTCATGATGTGATTTATGAAAACCTAACCAGTCCCTAAACATTTTTCCTGACATCCTTCACTATAATGCGCTGCTAAGAATAACTTAGGCAATCTGAAATTCTAGATGCGACTTTCATCACCATGGCTTTTACTATCTTGCCCATCTTTCACACAATTTTCTACATTTTATAAAGCAGTATGTTGCCAGAAATGGGTAGGGAGACACTAGAGAGGGATCGCTATTTCAATTGTTTTAAACCTTTATGACTCAATGTATATTCATAAGACAGTGACGGTTGAAACAAAACTTTCAGGGTGAAGGAAAAACATCTTCAACAATGAAGCTGATGCCAGATTACTGAATGCAGGTTACCTTAACCAGGACCACTCACTGTCTGATCAGATCAAAGTTACGAACTCCATCTAAGTATTGCTAGTGCTACTGACTGTTTCTCGCTCTCACGAGAACCAATCAGTAGCCAGCCAGCCATCCACATCACGTACATGACTGCGGATGTGGCAGTCCACTTTCCTTCAACTTTACTGCACGGTTAAACCGCATAGACTTCTGGCCAGCACACTGATGCCTTCTCTCCTTAATCTGGACTGCTTTTGCAGCAGTCCAGATTTACAGAATTTTTTTTTAAAACCCGGAACTTGACGAGCATGCACAGTTCGAGTTCCGGGACTTTGCAAGTCAGTCGGACTCGCAGTTAAGCAAAGCAGCCAGCCAGTAAACTGAAATGATATATACATATTTTATTTTTTTTTCTTCACAGCTGGGGGGGCTGCAGTCCTGCAGTCCTATAGCAGGAGCCACCACTGACAACAGGCCTGACATCAACAGCACACACCGAAATATTTCTTTCAATTACTCATCAGTACTGACATAAAAATGTGTGCTTACCATCTGCAGATGAGAGTCTCCTTTGTAAGCTGGATGGGCCTGGAAGAAGTTAAGCATAAGGTAAGATCAACATCATCACAATTAAAAGTAACACTCGTGGTAATACTTGTACCTCTTCATATGTCCATTAATTATTCTGTCCACAAGGACGTGGCTGACAAATCAAACCTAAGCTAATAACTGTACCAGTCTTTATCCTCCCCCATAAAAAAGCATGTGACATAGAAGTAATGTATTGATTTCAATTGTTTTACTATACAATAGTATTCAATACTTGAGATAGCAAAGCCTACCTGGAAGCTCCTCTTGGTATGTGCTTGCTGTCTCTCATACTGTTGCTCCTACATCCAGGATATGCTGTACTGCACTATCCTTTGAGCTGTCTGGATCCCTGATATTGGCCAGAAACTCTTCATTGGGTTGTTCCCTAGCAGGCTGTCCCCTGGTACCCATCTGGCACGGCCCACTGCAGCTGCTCTCCTCCATGCAGATGTCATTATATCAGTGGCCTTGTAGCTCACCTGCTCATATGTCCTGCCATGGCCACCCACGACATTCAGATCAGTAACTATCTGTTGACAAATTTGCATCTTACATGCCATATCGCCCCATACCCTTTCCAGCAGAAAAGCACCAGGTTGTCTAAAGACACCTACTATGACCTGGTTTCCAGATAAAACAGAAACAGTAGTCAGTCAGTATTACACCCTGTAAAAACATACAACAGTCCACAGATGTAAAATACAAACAACAGGACAGGCAGGATGCAAAACAAGCAGAGTAACAGGAGCAACATATTCTTGTTTGTGCCATAACAGTAACTCACCTTTGCTCCCCCCACCCACAAAAGAACAGTCTTTCCTTGTTCGTGCCATAACAGTACCTCACCTTTGCTGTCCCACCCACAAAAGAACAGTCTATCCTTGTTTGTGCCATAACAGTAACTCACCTTTGCTTCCCCCAAAAATAACAGGTAAATAACACATTTTGCTAACAAGCCACTTTTGAAATGCTAAAAGTTCTATCAAAGGAACTGTCCCTGAAACGTTTGTACATATTTATCACAACACATGCCATTTTCATCTATTAGCAATCCTATATACCTCTGAAATGGCTTGGCAAACATGCCCATGCAATTAGTACACTTCTAACGAATGCATAGAGATAAAAGTATAAAATCATTTGCTTCAGAATTTTCTTAAAAACATTCCAGCATATGCAGTATGTAGCTTAACAAATAGAAGCATACCTTCTGAAGTTCAATACCTCTCTGTGCATATATATCCCAAAGTAATAGTGTATCTTCACACTTCTCCACATAAACAAGTCTCCTCACCATCAGTTTGCCTAGCTACATGGTTGCTTTTTATATGGTGTAGATTCAGGGCTGTCAGTAAGGTGAAGATGCAAATGAGGTGTGAACACATTAGAATTGCTGAATCCATGTAGGGGCGTAAACATAGTGCAGCCACTCTCTCAGTGTTTGGTTTTAATGGATTGCAACTGTGACTGATCAGTGTTTGGGAGAAGGAAAACACAACAGCACTGCAGGCTGCCTTACTTCCAGTGGGTGTATCAGGTCACATCTACAAAGTGTTAGATGTAAGGTTGGAAATGTAGGTAAGCAGCACAAAAGTCACAGGTTGTGTTCCTTCACATCCAACCTGCCCCTTATTTTTTGGCAACTGCATATGATATTATTTCCATTTAATATCCTCACACATTTTAAGGGCAATGATATAGAATGGTTTACACACTGCATGTCTCAGATTACTGCTCAGATACATGAAGCGTGGCCATCAAACACAGAAATGTAAGACACAGCTGTATATTTGAAAGCAATAATCATGGCAGGTTGTGTGATCACTAGGTGCACTATATTCAAAACCACTAAATGTACAAATAATACTTGTGTGATTTGAATGTATATGCTGTTGTAGTTGGTTGTGTGCATATTTGGTTAAGTTACTTACTGCAAAGCTGTTGGCAGGAAAAGAGGGATAAGGCACCCATCCTGTGTTTTGAAGGTGCACTGGAGTGAAAGTTCTAATCCAGACCTAGGTAGCAATATTTCATGTGTACTAACATTTTCTAGTGTGTATGTCATAGGTTGCTGTTCCTCATTTCAACTATCTCTCCTTTTTCTTTCTTTTTTCTTTTTATTTATTTATTTATTTACTTATTTATTTATTTTTATTGGCCAGTGTTTGCACAATACTCCACTTACTACAACTATGGGAGATGGAGAAAAATTTATGCTAAGTCTGGCTGTGCTTATCTCATTTGCATGAAGTGTGGCACTGTACAAACTGGCCAGACAGGACCTAGTCAGCTAAAAATAGAAACCGGAGGCATTCAATTAATACTATTAGGCATTGTGCAAACCTGATAAGTGCCATTGCTCTACTGTTAACAGTGAGACCTTAAGAATGATTAGTAAAATAGGGAATGTCATGTGACTACTCCTGTGGCAGCAGGTGTTAAGTACAAGGCTGAAGTACAGATGGTCCTGAATTCTAGTAGAGCATGGGGGGAGCAAAGATGAGTTACTGTTATGGCACAAATAAGGACAGACTGTTGTATTGTAGGTGGGGAAGCCAAAGTGAGTTATTGTTATGGCACAAACAAGGATAGACTGTTCTTTTGTGGGTGGGGGTAGCAAAGGTGAGTTACTATTATGGCACAAACAAGGAAGCCTACACGGAGTTTACTCAATCCTGGAGTATGTACATTTTCATTTTTTTACCCCAACCCCATTTTAAAACACAGCAAACAGAGACAACTATATACATTTTCCAGAAACGAAAGTTGCCTTCTTTATATGGGCAGATGCCCCAGATAAACAGTTATGACTCAGGTTTTTCCTATTCTAAAGTTAGGTTTAAGCATACTATTGTTAAATGAACAGATTCTGTATTGTTGTGATTTATCCTGAAGAGATTGGTGTTATTACGAATGCATTTGCTTGTATTTTATCAGACTTCATTTATTTTTACCATACTGTTGGTTACTTCACCTTTAAGTACTAGTTTTTAATGTTTCCCCATACAAATGCCTAAAAGTTCATGGTTCAGTCATTTCCTGAATAATTGCTTGTGCCTGAAGATAGTTTATCAGCAAAGTGCAAAGTTCTGATGCTAGATAAAAAGACCAGGTTAATGGTTCTGCAGCTTCAGGGTATAGCTCTTCTTAAATGCTAGGAGACTACTTTTTACATGATTTTAGTGAGCACTTACCAGCATCCACTACACCAGAGAAACCGCCATAATTTAATGCATACATATAACAGTTCACATAAAAAACTTCCCTCAGTAACCCCATATTACATCCTTATATTGTTTATATCTAGCCTTTACCTTGTTACAGTATAAAGTCTAGATATATTTTACATGGGGAAAAAAGGAATACTTTCTTACTTTAACATTACTGGCATCATCAGCAGTCACTCATAAGACTTCCACACCTCATTTTAAAGTGCATTTGCATACTTTACAGAACTAGGTTACAGTGTAACATGCAGTTGACTTCACAAAATTTATTATACACATATTACTAAGAAAAAAAAACTTATTTACTTATAGTTACAACTTCACATTCTTCAGAATTATTCTAAATGTTAATAGCCAAGTGGGAATTACACTTTAAAAGTCCTCACACCAGTTTAACTGTCCAATGACTTCCATTCCCCCCGCCCCCACAAGCTGCTTGCAGAAGCATAGTTCTCTTGTCCAAACTGCATCATATGAAAAAGAAACTTTACAGTTCACTTATTTCCTACTTTCACATTTTGCTGGCTTTCTTCTTCATTGTCACAATCACCTAACATCTGTCTCTGATGAACTCCAATGTATTGTTTTTTCTAGTCAGCTCTTGGGCTTTTTCTGTTGCTCGATTATTTTCCTCTGGTGCACTGGAAAATGTTTATTGTCAGATTCTTTCTGTGGGTTCTGCCATCATCAGAGGAATGATAAACAGAATCCCCTTAAACTTGCTCACTCACTCACTCACTTTTTGCTGGTAATTTTTTTTCTCCATCTGTTCTGCATCCAAAAATGTCTTTGTTCCTCCTGAACAAATATTCTCAAGCTGGATATAGTAACTTGAATTTCATGCCTGCCTATCAACACCCTCTGATTGCAGGGATATACTTGCTTCTGTTCTGCCTGGTGTACAGTGAGCAATCATTTTCCACAAACACTCTATTGTACTCATTTGATAATACTTTGCACTATTGCCACACTTTTGTAAGGAGCAGCTCCTTCTGCTGATATGACAGTATATTCACTACTACATTTCTTGGCTTCTTTCTCTTCACCAGATTTGGAACATAGACACAATATCCCCTTTCTGTTAACACATTCTGCAGCGGAATACCAGTCCAGTTGCTTAATTGTACTTTCATAAAATTAATGCAATCTGTTCCTTATAATTTCTTTGGTACGACAGAAAATCTCAGGCTTTGTCTGTGTGCTCTGTTTTCCAGGTTTACTACTTTTTGAAACAGTTTTTGAGAAGCCTCATGTTTTGCCATTACACAATGACTGGCCATTAACATTCAAAAATTAGCACTCTGCTTGGTCAGCTCAACCAGCATGCCCCTTGTAAATGGCGCATATATTGTACCAATGGATAAAATTCCAGTCGCCTAGACTTTCTTCTGTAAAATATGCTATGGAAACTCTATTTATTTTATTTATTTTTTAAAATAAACTTTCAAAAACTGGAGACTTCAAAAGAATGAGACAGACAGGACAGAGCAAAATAAAAGGATAATCAGATACGTTATGCAAAACTAGCGAAACATACCTGATTATCCTTTTATTTTCTCCGTCCCATCTCTCATATATATTAAAAGTATCCAGATTTCTTTCTTTCTTTTTTTTTAGTTAAAAAACAAAAAAACAAAACAAAAAAACAAAAAACAAAAAGCAGCAGAGATCTTCCTTTCTCCATTGCTTCCTTTACACAGCACTGATGTATACGTAAGTGAGGCAACGAAAGTCCCATACGCACATGCAGTACATTAGGAAAGCCCCAAAATACCAGGAGAAATATGCAGAAGAGCAACACACTGCCATTATACAAGGACATTATTTAAGAAAAGTAACTTCAGCTTCACCCTCCTGACCAAACCACGCCAACTAAGGGTAAATCCAACATTACCCACACCGAGCTGTGGGTTATTGCTATAATATTTCCTTCATTTCTATCTTGATTTATGTAGTTTTATTAGCTTATCTGGATGGTTAATTAAAGCTTCTTATATTCTTTCTAGCCTTTTTTTATTTGACTGAATGTTTTTTTTTCCAGTCTCTCACTTATTTTAAACACCTCCAAATGCATTTGATTGTTTTTCTCCTCTGAATTAGGCTGAAATCTGATCTGCTTTTTAGTTAAATAGCTGCAAGACTCTTCTGAACTAGATTGTTTTTTTTTTCTTCTTCTCCTTTTCTGGATGATTTTCTTTTACTTTCTCCAGATTTCTTCTTTGTTGACACACAGGCAATGTTGTGACTAACCAGTAACTGAACTTTACCAAAATAAATGTGTTTTGCTGGCTACTTTCCCGATTTTCTGTTTTCATGGTAGGAGAGATGTAATCAAACTGCTGATCATTATGCAGTCAACTTGAAAGTCACAGATTCTACATTTTTAGTAGCAGTATCACATTCCATGGATTCACAGTCCATAGGCATGCTTAATAACCTATTGACTTGTATGAACATTTTTTTAACAGGTTCAGTATCACTGTTACTAACTGTACTTGACTATACTTGTCTATAACTTTTAAAGCAAACCATCTCTGTTAGTAACAGTTTCTTCTTATTTTCAGGTAAAGAAATATACTTAGTTGATGGTTTATTATCAGCATTTGGTAGATATTAGTTTTTCTTATAAAAAATTATGAAAACGGTCCGATTCAGATCCAAAGAAGGTTTATTGCCATACAAGTTTTTCTTATAAGTTAGACTCTCATTTAGTAGTAGAGTAGAGTTTCAAGAGCCATGACTAGTTGTTCAGAAAGACTAAGGACTGCACTGGGCAGCCTCTTTTCTTAAGTTACTAGATAGTATCCTTTTAAATGTATATACAGCCAAGTTTATTTACATGTGGTTTTAGCCAGAGTTTTACGATATGTGTTAAATCAGCTATTTGTCACCCTTCTTTTCTGTCCATACTGAATGACCAGTTGTGAAATATAAGGGACTCTTTTTTAGGTGATGCTCCAGCCCTTGTCAAAATTTCTCATTTCAGATTTCACTGTCATATGCATCACCATCTCCCATATCTGTATATGCCTTTAGGTAGCCCCATGTTAAGTATGATGACAGAATTCTGTCTGGCTTGGCCCAGGGTCACTTCTTCCTAGTTTCTTAACATTTGAACACTAACAGGCAGCCTTTTTATTGTCTTTCTTTTCTAGTTTCGTCAGAGGGCCACTGATGTTTGGGAAGCCCAGAAGTCCAGTGAGGTGGAAGGTTGGCTCACAGTCATGAAAACCTTTTTTGCAGGCCACGTTGGCATTGTTCAGTGGCAACACTTCTTTCCAGGAGGCTATGCTGGCTTTGGTTAGAGACTGCACTCCTCTGCTGAAGAGTTGCCTGAATGGTTGTAATGGAGCTCACTAAAATGTTACTGTAGTTTACTGAAGCCTCAAGCAAACTCTCTGTTTCAAACAGAACTCAGCAGCTATAGTTCACCACATGCAGGGTTTTGGCTTCGCCAACAGGAAAAACAGCTGCAAATTTCTATAAGACAACCTTACTTTATTGCCATGAGGGTTCTTCTCCAGAACAATTCCCTACATGGGTATAAAGCTTTGTAACGGTTCCTCTGAGTAACCCTTTTTACAGTTCTCCATTTTTTTTTACCAGAAAAGGTTTAATGCAATACAGCACAGATTCCTACCACTTTAAGGATAACCATTCACTGTAGATGCTTAACTCTCTTAAGTAGTCTGTCAGTAATTAAGACACAGGCAGAGCTTGCATTCCTTATTTGGGGGTGAGAAAAAACTCTGCAGACCAAGTAGGAAAAGTCAGAGTTATGAAAAAAAACACCTCACTACAATCCACCACTGTAGTATGTTCCAGTACCACAAATCAGTCTTGTTCAGTCCTCTAGGTTTAAACTGATTTCTTACAAGTTAAAAACAGTTCAGCTTATTGCCAAATATGTCAGTAAAAACAGAAACAAAATAACATTCCAATATATTTTTCCATCATTATAAAAGTTCATACACTTTTATTTGAACAAACAGGTGTTTGAAATAACTTCACAACACATCTTTCTGTTAGAGTAACCATGTACAAAATGGCATATATAATATTTTCTGTATCCAAAAATGTACTTCCAGTCTGTTCACAAGACTTTCTGCAGTATGCAGTGTAGTAGTCATCACCCTCTTCTGGCTTCAGGGATATACTCCAAACTTCTCTTCATATGGACACAATTCAACTATGTTGTTTCCTGGAAACTCAATTTTGCTTCCGCTCCCAGCTCAGGAATTGAGAATCTGACCTCAGCAGGATTAATGGTCCTGCTATACTTCCAAATGAAGCTGAATCACATTAACTTATTTAATTTCTCTGCTTCACACATAGTTTCTGTTAAAGAGCAAATCTACTTGCATAAAAGCAGTCAAGGTGATGTTCCCAATCTTAGCAGTCACAACAGTCACAAGGTCATTATTTATATATATATATATATATATATATATATATATATATATATATAGACCGCAATGAAAACTAGCACTTGTAAACTGACACTTGCAAGCAACAAAGCTGTTGGCTGAGAATCCTACAAATTAGGGAAAAAAGAACCATATACTGTAGACAAACTCAGTTGAGACTTCAGAGTAATCAAGCAATTATAACTTGTTTAGTAATCAAAATTTCTTTATTGAAAAACAAACAGATGAGCACTTTTGCCCTTAAATGAGCTTCATGTGGTCAATTGGTTTTCCCTATGGGAGGGAGACATCTCACCCCCCCTAAGACTGTAAAACTATTGTACCGCAGCACAAGGATCTGTGCTTTTATTATTTATATATATATATATATATATATATATATATATATATATATATATGTTTACAATCACTTTGACTAAGTGCAGGGTATCGAGATGCACATGTTTGATGTTTGAAATGCAGTATGCAAATGTATATAAAAACTAACCAAAAATTATCGACTCCACAACCGTAAATGCTAGTGTGCATTCACTGTTGTGAAATCGATGTTCTGCATGGAGATCTCACTACAGTGGGGATTGGGAAATGTACCCATTTCCTCACTATAGTATGATCTTGGAGTTTGTATATATAATTAGCAGGGTGTGTGTGGGGGGTGCAGCCCTCCACATGGGGAGGGTGCAGGGGTCTTGCCCCCCTGTAAAACGTTAGTTGGACATGTCTGGCTGGTAAGCTACACTGGATAACGTCAACTATGTCAAAATTGGACTTGTTGACATTACCGGTTTCGTCTTTGTGTCTTTCAAGTGTTTGTAATTTCAAATTTGTCGAGTAAGTCATTACTCAATGGAATGCCTTTCAAGGTTTTGTTAGTAAACCTATATATATATATATATATATATATATATATATATATATATATATATGTATATATATATATATATATATATATATATATATATATACATACATATATTAATTTCTCATGTTGCTGCTGTATGACTGTAGCACATGAGTTACCTTCCAGTCCCCCGTGCTGTATGCAGTCAAATGCATAACACTTTTCCAGTGGTTTGCCATCATTCATATCACAGCCTACTGAGTAACCTCTGACAGATCCAATGAGATCTAAATGTTGTCCAGTTTTAGTGCATTACTCCTGTTAGCAAACTCATTTCCTCAAACATATATAAAAACACAAAAGAGCAGTCCTTATAAGGGAAAAAAATGAGCAAGTCTTTTTTTTTTCCTTCTTCTTTTAGCACCTTGGCTTAACAGCCTTCTAAGGAAGTGACAAAGCATGAAGAGCATGCTTACAGTGAACACACTAAAGAATCAATTAAATCAAGACAATAACAATTTCATTTAAATAACACAAATAATTGATATACTACAGTATTTCAGTTCACTGACTGGTGTAACCCAAAGGAACCTCCAAAGGGGTTGGCAGGGTGGCCTAATGGTTAAGGTGTTTGCCTAACAAACACAAGGTACAGGGTTTGAGTCTCACAAGGGAAAATTGGCTAGGCTAAAAATGGCTCGCAAGGGCAGTTAGCCTAGTACTAATCTATGAACCTATGAATACTGATGTTGCATTGCAATATAGAATTAGTGTCCTTATATCTTAAGGCATGTTTTACTTCACAATTTCCATTATTTCTATGTTTGTACAATTATAAACAGTCCCCCAGATTTAATAAACTCCATCTAGAAATAGTGTAAGTCCTACACGGAGTGTACTGTGACCGTGTTTGCAGCTCCCCTTCAGCAGTGGACCTTGCATATTAGTAAAGACATGCTACTGAGAGAGAGAGAGAGAGAGACAGAGACATGTAACACGGTTACAGAATCAGTGTAGGGGGTGTGTTACAGTGCCCACAGATGAGTAACACACCCCCTGCACTGCTAAAGTGCCTGATGGCACTTAAATAATAAAATGAAACACGTTTAAATCTTTTTTTGTGTGTGTTTGTGTGTTGCGCAGCATGGTGTGGTGCCCAGCAGTGCTTAAACGTAACTGAGAGCTATACAGAACTGTTTAGCTCTAATCACCATATCCACGGTAGCTGAATCATTAGAGTGATGGCTTCGTGTGCAGTAGGTGTACGGTTCAAATACAGGCCATTCAGCTTTTTACATGCGATAGGGAAATATTTAAATTTTTTTTTTATGTATACATTGACATTTGTCAATTGGGTTAGTCCAGCTGGACCAAAAGCCCATATTCACTGAAGACTGAGGATAAAAGCCCCAGTTACATGCACGTGTCCAATACATCAAAGTTACACTCCAAAATAATGTAGTGAAATACATATGTTTAGAAGACATAAAATAAAATAGATACACATAATAATAAAGTATCATTAATGAACAATTACTTTCAATAATTGTTTTTTTTACTTATGAAAAACTCTAGTTTGCCCATAGCTAAGCTCTGCTAAGCATTGCTAAGCCAAGCCAAGCAATGCTTAAACAGGATCTGTTTTAGCAGTACTTAGCAATGCGCAGCTCCGCTTAGCTGGTTTGGGCACTGCTAAGCAATCCTAGTTTAAGCAGTCCTTAGCTCAGCTAAGTGGGTTTGCACACCACTAAGCATTGCTAACGATTCCCTGTCTAAGCACTGCTCAGCTGAGCTCAGCAGGTTTGCACGGTGCTAAACAGAGCTGAGCATTTTTAAAAATGGCCAATTGTGGCAAAGGGTGAGAAAACAGCCTTATTTAAGTAGGCAGGAATACAGCCAGGACCTGTTGGAATTTGATCACTGCATGAGCTATGGCTGGAGTTAGAGAGGGTGCACACTTCCAGGTACAGCACTAGGGCATTTTGGAGTCCAGGGTCATGGTTGGGCTCCTTGTAAAAGACCATGGTGACTGGCTGCTACAGGGCCAGTACCAGGGCTCTGAACACATGTCAGAGGCCTGGGACCAGCTGGCATGTGACCTCACTACTGCAACTGGAATCCCCTGCACTGGTGAGCAGGTGCATCATCATTATGATGACCTGAAGTGTAGGAAGGGAGAGCTCTTGGTCCAATAGGTCTAAGAAACTCAAGACCACAATGCACCAGGAATTTGTAAGTATAGGAACCATTGATTTACAAAATACTAGTAAGAATATTTGATAGACAGGTATGCATAATGGTGTTTTTTCCCACTACAGCTGCAGAGGAGAGGGCAACCTGGAGGCCCATGTAGGGCACCTGGCCAGGATGCGCTGAGAGTGTGGTGAGTACAGATATATCTTGCAATATATATTAATCTTATTAAGAAAGGGTACAGTAGTAACTACCAGTAGGTATATTCTGTTGTGAGTGTATTGCAGTGAATGTGTACATATACCTGGACTGATATAAGTGAGTATTGCCAGGTACAGTTCAATATAGATGAAAGCATGAAACACGCTACTGTTATGGATAGAAAGTGAATACAGCATTAATAATGTTTGGGAATAATGTGTATACTGCAGTAATAATACATGTTCTGGTATTAAAGTACACTGGCATTGAAAATGAGAAGGGAATAAATTAACTGCATTCCTAATCTACAGGAAATACAGTACAACTGCAGTCAGAATTGTGAAGAAGTAAAGATAGTAGTGCATAGACTGTGTAATAACATATTTCCTCCAATGCCTGGATTATTTAAAGTGTAGAACAATAAAGAGTGTCAGCTGTAAACCAATCACTGTGTCATCTCATCCTCAATAAATCTGTGTTCTGCCAATTGTTGTGTGTATTCTGGGCTGTTGTTAAAGAAATCAAATATTACAGGTTTTGTGAAGTAAACATGGGTATAACACCATAAAATGACCGAAGGTAGGCCAATAAATAACTGTTACACTAAAGTGTAGATGTTGAACTGTACTACACAATATAATGCAATATGATATTTGTTCTGCACTAAGATCTGAACCTAGAGTAGTACTGTCTAAGGTATTATAGTGTGTTTCTCCCAGGATTGTCTTGTATTAACCTTTGCAATTCACCTATATGCATCCGTGAATGTAGGTATGCTGATGCAGGCAAGTGTGAAACTGCTGCAAATATACCATCTGTGAATGTATATGGGTTAGGTAGGCAACCCAACACCCTGATATGGTCTATACAATCACACATATTCCCATCCACTAGGGATTAGTTGTGTACACCTGCATTCCAAGTATTAATGTACAGTTCACCTACTATCTCTGTCATGCATGAATCTCATGCATGTATGTTCAACTGTCACTGCAGTCTTGTGTGACACTCTATCTATATTACCAGGCCACATTTTACCACCAGGTGATCTTTAGGTACTTATCACTCCATCAACACACAGCAGTGGCCCACTAGCTCAGTGTGATAAGCAATATATATATGTTGTTCATTTTTCCACACACAGACCGGGGTTTGAATCCAGGCACAAGTACTAAGATATATCTATAGTAACAAACAAGGTGTACTGACTATTTATAGAAACAGTTATGTATTGTTAACAGATATTCTCCCCACAGGACTTACAGGTAAATTAATATCTGTAGTAGCTGTATGAAGGATATACTAATGTCTGTGTCCAGATGTAGTAGTGCGTAAACAGCATTTCTCAGCAAGGTAAGACTCCATTAAATAAACAATATGAAGTACAGTACTATCCCAAGTTAATAAGACAAATTAAATGGTCTATTGTTGGTACGGCTGTAAGCCTCATGTGTCTGTGAATGTCTGCTGATAGTCTAACCCCATGGCTGCCAATAATGGCAGGATAAGCATAAACTCTCTGTACTGTGCACTATACATGTCTCTCAAATGTTACACTGTCATGGATAGTGATCACTGCTGCCAAAATCCTTGAACACAGATATAAACCCAGTTGAAGTATGCCATAGCACACTCACACAACATCAGTGCAGAGTACACCTTGGTAGGTGTTACAGCTAGGCCAATACCATCCCATCTGGATAGCTTGACAGGTATGTACGTGCTACAGAAGCTACAGGGCACTTGTAGACATAAAGCAAGGGCAGACCTGTAGACTATTGAGCAGTACTGCTGTGAAAAAATATAGCCTATACAGTGGGTAGTGGAATGTCTTTCTCTCCCCCTACCCCTTACCTGCATCACAAATTATTATTCTTATACTGTGGGTATGGTTCCATTGTCACATATGTTGTTCTCAAAACCTAATGTTGGGCCTTGTGTTGTATTATTGGTTATATATTACAATGGCTGCATACTATCTTACCTTGTTGAAATACCAATGTTCTTGGGCTTTTGCCGGAACTGTTACTAGCATGCTGTTACAATAATGACTGTTATTCCATTTATGCCTGTGTTCTGTATGTTATGCAATTCTATTGTTTTGGGTTAATTGGAACACCCATGCATGCTGTTATAACTAACGTTGAAATGTCCTGTTCATGACTAACCAATACACCTTGACAAACTCAACACCATAGCACGACTGGGTAGGCCAGTTCCAGCAGATCTACCTATCCCACCTCATCTGGTCGTGGCACCGGGTCCCCAGCACATTTGGGACCCAACCTGGAGCTGCCTCCTCTGCTGGTCCTGCACCACCCATAGGTGGAACCGCCTCGAGGGATAGGGCCCACCCCCACCCAGGTGCGGGCGTAGAGAGGATGTGGTCACCCAAAATCACTTCTCAGGGATGGTGCGCAGGGTTATCCAGCGTGGTTTGGATGACTGAATGCTCCAGATCAAGGGCAGACTGGCACACCTGGAAGGGCAGGCCAGCCCCAGCCCCCAGCCCCCAGCACAGCCACCTTCGGGCCCATGAAGGAGCAGTGGTGACTGCCCATGGGTGGGGAGCTCAGTCCCACTGTTGCCATCTGTGGGCACTTGGTCCTCTGATTCCCAAACACCCTCCTCATCCAAGGTGTTTACCCCCCTCATGTGTCATACACCACCCCTGTCTGCTGTCTTGTCTGCCTTGTCTGTCTGCAAACACAACCTCTCCTATGCAACTTACCTCCCCAAACATACCTACAAGCCTTCCCCAACATTCCACTCTCTCATTAAAAAAAAATAAGAGCATCTGTCCCACAAAAAATATTGTCCCATACATGGCTCTCCACTTTTGAGAGGCTCCAAATTCCAAATTGACCACAACATGCACAGCTGTTGCTGTATAAGAAATGGAAAGCTATGGTCCTTTCCTACACCCATCCTGCACATCCGTACCTGCCTTTCATATTGTTTTTCTCCCCTGCTTGCCCCCATTTCACCACTTTCCTATTGCCCATTTTTTCTTTTCTTTTTTGGAAATAGCACACATTTAAGAGGGACTAAGCACCGCTTAGCATCATGGCGTGGCACAAAAACCCATGCAAACCTGCTTAAAACTGCATAAAACTGCTTTAATCACCTTATCTGATTCTGACACTGTTGTGCACATCAATAAAATAATCACCCCTGACAAGTCTTAAACCCAGGACCCTCTGAACTACAGCATAGTGCATTAGGCCACTAGACCAACTCACCTCTGCAGAATAATTGACATTTCTATAAATATATCATGCATTACAGTGATGTTACATCAGCAAAAATAAACATCGCTGCCAGGTGTTGTACCCAGGACAATGTCAACTGCAGCACAGTGCATTAGCCCACTAGGCCACTCAGCTGTGAAGAAAAACTGGTGTTTTTACAAAGATATCCTGATTGCCAGTGACACACTACTTCTGTACATAATGGGATAAATGGCAGTGTACCTGGGCCTGTGATGTAGACACCAAACTAGTACACAGCCAAATACATGTTGAGGGATATACAGGAGGCCTATGATATCAGGTAGAGCTGACAACTGCACAGGCTGTTGCAGAATGTCCACAGTTGTGCCACCTACTTATGGCATGGTTATCATAAAACCTATTCATATGTCTTGCAACTACACCTGCCATAACAATGACTCAGTAGCTCTATCTGTGACATACATAGCATGTGTGACATCTGGACACCCACATTCCTGGCCTACAGTCCAGTCTGTTGCACTACAACTACATGCGTGTCAATACAACATAGAAATAACTAAGCCCTGCAATGTCCAGCAGAACTGGTTGCTGCTACCGCAGTCACTGCCACCCACAGTAGCACATCAAAGGCTGTAAGGTGGGACATGTGTCATAAATATGAATACATGTCCTAAATGCTGCATAGCACTCTCTGGATGGCACTATTATGTAACACATTTACCAGAGGCACATGCCTCAACTGGACTGTTATGGGTACCCTCGCCGTGGCTATGCTGTCACAACAGAGCTGACACTGCTCCCTCACTCACATATACAGCTTGCTGTCCCCCAATGTGTTCACAATCCTCAGTATGACTCCTGGCCAGAATGCAGTAGTATGTTCAGCTACCTGCTACAGACCTAACATACCTCCCCAACACCTAGTACAGGCCATCCACACAACACCCATACATAAAGGGTTGGGAGGGGAATGGTCAGGTGACAGGGACATGTGTCACAATCTCCCCCTACAAACATACACAGCTGATAGACCATCAACATGCAGATTCAGATACAAATGATGTATGACACTCACATCTGCCTGTCTATTAATAGAGTGGAGCTTCAGTTGCACTTGTGTAGCAGTCCCAACAATGTGCAGTCTGTGATTGCTTTGTATGCCAGGCAGAGGTCACCTCTGAAGAGTATGCATGAAACTGGGTAGAGGGATGGGCTTATAGCCTATCTGTGTATGGTAGATGTTCCAGGGCCTCGTATTCCCTCATGGGAACCTCTGTGATGTCCCCAGCTGCTGCATGTGCTGTGTGAGGTGAATGATGAACAGGGCATTATACCAAATAATGGGCCTTACTGGGGGGAATACAGGGGTGTTATGACCCCATGTCCCTGGATGACATCCTCTTATCTATGAAGTGGGTCATGTAGAAGGTTTAGCTTACAATGAAATCAACATGGTGGTGAAATGTCATGTTGCCATCAACCTGCGTGCACAGATCCCGCACTACTGATTACATGCCTAGGATATTGTTGGTACTGTGATAATATGTGGAGACATCAGTCGCCCCAGAGGGGTTCTACTGCATTTCCTGGTATGCAGTCTGGAGTCATGTCTCTGGCACCTGTCATGTGTCTGCATGAGACCCTCCTAGGCAGGTGTCCACATCACTAGGGAATCCGGTGACAGCACACAGCATGCAGTCATCTGCAGACATGGTCACCCATTGCCCAATGGCTGTGCTCTGCACCTCAGAAGTGTACATCACACATAACAGAGTCCCAAACACAGAACACCAGATGGTGCTGCTAGTTTTGAGTCAACAGCTTGAGGTGGATTCCCCTATGTGGATTAGGTGAGTCATGTCAGTGCTCCAGTGTGCTGCCCCACTGGTAACCTATGGTGTGATGCATAACTGAGAGCATATCTCTATTATGGCCAAGTGGGTTATACTGTCAAAGTCTATGTTCAGGTCAAGTTAGGCAGTGTGCACTCTCAACCCCCTGCATGGCTTTGGTGACTGTGTCAAAGAGGTCAACCTAGTGTAACAGACACATTCGCTTCCTTGACAAAGCCTAACTGTGCATGATGGAGTGTGTGGAGTTTGCCAATGTCCTTGTTAATGAAGTTTACTATAAACTGTGCTATGGCCTTGCAGATCAGCCTAGTTCAGCTGATGTCTGTATAATGTGACAGATTGGTGGATGCCCCACCTTAGTGTAAAGGCTTGACATTGGTTGTTCTTCACACATCTGGGACAAAGGTGATAGTTAGGCCTCCTTTGAATACAGTGCCTTATGATGTTGTAAAGTCATGCTTGGGGTCATGTAGGATGCATTCTGTGATGTGATTGGCTCCCATTGTGGCTGTATACCATGACTTTCATGTGGCAGTGGTGACCTGTTCACTACATATAGGAGAAGGGGTCAGGTACTGGGAACATCCTGATGTACTGATGGGGGACAGGGGATGATGCCTACACTGACTCTGTCAGGCATCAAGTATGCTAGACCTACAGCACTGGTATAGGTGGTGTCCTTGTCCACCACAAGTGAGCAGATTCAAGTGCTTCCTCTGATGTTGCAAACATATGTGCAGAAGGGGAGATGATTGTCTATAGTGGATGTCAACAATGTGGGCTCTGTGTTTGCTGTGCAGGTTTCCAGGAGTGATCCCATTCACTTGTTCATGCTAAGGAGACATTGTTCCAAAATGGGCACCTGCTCCTATTTTGTCTTGGACAGTGGTATATCATCCCTGTTGTAGACACTATTTCTTGCAGATGTCCACCAGACCAATGTACATATCCTTGCAGAGGATGATGTAGTCCTGTCAGGTATACCTGACTCCATGCATCTATACAAATGCACATATAGCCCTTGTTTGTATGTGTGGATATTGATGCCAGTTTCTACAGAGGGGTTGGGGGCTGTGAAGTTGTGAATACCACCCCACAAGAGGCTGTATTCCACACTGGAGGCATATGTATGCTGGACACTAGCTAGATGGGTATTGTGGGAGATGGTGACTGTAAACATGACCCCATGATGGTTGCTTTGCCATGGAGGATGAGACTGTAGGGATGCTGCAGTGGTAAGCCATTTTGTGTAATATCATCTCCAACACACCTTCACTTCATGTGGAGGTAGACCCTAGCTGCACAGAGGTGTTTGTAATTCCAGTGTTGATGGCTCTCTGGCCATTTGTGTGCTGGCATGGGCACATCTTCCAATTTATGTTTGGGTCATTCAAGTAACCCAGGATGAGGGTACAGACCCAAATCCTAATACAGTTGATGATGTTCATATAGGCAGAATGGGCTTCCTGATCACATGTGGGGGCTGGTAGCTAGTTATGATTTGAATAGGTGTGTAAGCAATGATGACCTGCCCCTGCATTGTCCCCTGTGCATCATACTTCCTGTACAGTGTGGAAGTGTATGTGTCTCATATACAGTGAAACCCCATGTCCCATGGCATTACCACCCACACTTTGGGGTCTGACTGTATGATAGGATGGTTGACCAGGTAAGGCATGGGTGCTCTCTGCAGTTTTTAACCATGTGTCTGTGACTGCACAGATGTCAGCATTTCTCAGGGTTAAGAATGCTTGCACTCAGGGCAGAATCATGTGTAGAGTCCTAGCATTTAGCAGCATGGCCTTCAATGTGTACTGCGCTGACAGCTGTATGTTGTTAGAGATAACCTCACCACTCTTCCTAATGAAGGCACTAGGGGAGTGGTGAGAACCATTGCCAGATGTGTGAATGCCAGTTGAAACAGATGGAGGCCATCTCTGGTAAAGCTTTGAGGTCTGTTGGCCATATTATCCCAAACTCTCATGTACTGGAACCCCCCTGGAATATCACAAGATAACAGGGCACATGTTAAGGCCAATCATTTCTTGACTGCATTGTGGCTTCAGTCTGGGTGACAAAGGAATGCTGCAGAAGGCTAGGGACATACCTGCCTGGGACACATAATCAGCGTGCTCACTCATGTCTCAATGCATATAGTCCAGGGAGGTACATCTCACTTCAGGCCCACCAACATGGACTGTGACAGACTCATGACAGTACCTGTCAGTGAGAGACAGCAGTGCATATGAGATATGGCTGATTTTGTCACCTGACACAATGGTCACTGTGACCATCCACATATACAGCCTGGTTAGAGGCACATCAGTGTGTCTCACAATTAAGTCTCCTATGTGTAATATGTTTGATATGTGGTGACACCTTTGTGGCTGTGGGAGACAGTTGTGTGGTATATGCTGTGTAGGGCTGTGGCATTCACATGTGGGTTTGCCTCAGAGGTCTCTTTTGTTTGTGGATGTGTATGTTGAGGATGTCTGCATATGTGTGTGAAGTTGTGTAGGTGTGGGTGGTGTGTGAGGTGTACTGATTGTGTCAACAACCTGTTCGGGGACCGATATGCAAGCTTGAAAGGGGGAGAGCATGGACTGTACGTTTCTGATGTCATTGTGTCTCTCACACAGTGTGTTCCTTGGTGGTGTTTGTAGATGGTTGTCCGTCCGTGTACATGAGGCAGGTGCTACATTGTGCCAGGATGCCCATGTCAACCGGACTGGCAGGGGAAACTGTAGGATATTATTCAGCAACATATACCTGAATCTGAGGGAGGGAGGAAGGCCAGGGAGACATAAGGGGTGGGAGCACAGCCCAGGTGCTTACTACAACAGTAAGAGGCGGACACCACAGCATACAATGTAGACAGGCTATGAACAAGAAGTAATAGGTGCAACAGGAAAATGCATTTGAACACCTTATAAGACATGCAGCAAGTAGCAGGAAACATCAAGATCAGGAGGGCAATGCATGATGTATTGCTAATATGTTGCTGATAGCCACATACGTACTGTGGTGATTGATGGCAAGGTATGATGTGGGTGTTAGTGGTGGATAGTGCTGGCAAATGTAGAAGTGCAGGGTGTGTACATAATGGTGAGCAATGTATATGGTTCTGTGATGTGCTCCCCTCTTCATGTCTTTCAGGAGGGATGTACCACCATAGGAATCCACCTTACTCAAAAGCAGAGACTGATGCCATAATTGATGCCCTGATACTCCATCACCAGGTCCTGTTGGGGGTCACCATAACCAGCAAGAACATGCTACACTGTGAGCAGGCCTTGT